>NC_140240.1:18569424-18869424 GCF_949987555.1 Borostomias antarcticus
CGCTTCATGATGGTTCTGTCCTGAACACATCTATGTGTCAGTATTGCGTCATACTTATAGCGCCACCTATTGGTGAAACAGGAAGTCCTCATAACTCCTCCATACATTATCCGATTTGTCCGATTTATCTCACGCTTCATGACGGTTCTGTCCTGAACACATCTATGTGTCAGTATTGCGTCATACTTATAGCGCCACCTATTGGTGAAACAGGAAGTCCTCATAACTCCTCCATACATTATCCAATTTGTCCGATATATCTCACGCTTCATGACGGTTCTGTCCTGAACACATCTATGTGTCAGTATTGCGTCATACTTATAGCGCCACCTATTGGTGAAACAGGAAGTCCTCATAACTCCTACATACATCATCCAATTCGTCCGATATATCTCACGCTTCATGAAGGTTATGTCCTGAACACATCTATGTGTCAGTATTGCATCATTCTTATAGCGCCACCTATTGGTGAAACAGGAAGTCCTCATAACTCCTACATACATTATCCAATTTGTCCGATATATCTCACGCTTCATGACGGTTCTGTCCTGAACACATCTTTGTGTCAGTATTGCGTCATACTTATAGCGCCACCTATTGGTGAAACAGTAAGTCCTCATAACTCCTACATACATTATCCAATTCGTCCGATATATCTCACGCTTCATGAAGGTTCTGTCCTGAACACATCTATGTGTCAGTATTGCGTCATACTTATAGCGCCACCTATTGGTGAAACAGGAAGTCCTCATAACTCCTCCATACCTTATCCAATTTGTCCGATATAGCTCACGCTTCATGACGGTTCTGTCCTGAACACATCTATGTGTCAGTATTGCGTCATACGTATAGCGCCACCTATTGGTGAAACAAGAAGTCCTCATAACTCCTGCATACATCATCCGATTTGCACCAAATTGCTGACGCTTCATGAAGGTGGCCTTCTGAACCCATCTATGTGTCGGTATTGAGTCACACTTACAGCGCCACCTACTGGTGAAACAGGAAGTCCTCATAACTCCTAAATACGTCATCCGATTTACTCAACATTTCTCACGCTTCATCAAGGTACCGTCCTGAACACAACTATGCTTCGGTATTGAGTCACACCTAGAGCGCCACCTACTGGTGACAGGAAGTTTCTCTCAATACTGCACACCGAAATAGCACAGCCTTTAACGGCGCAGCACCCCGACACGCGTGGGGTGCGAGGGCCCGCTCACTGCTGCTCGCAGCACTAGTTAGGGCCCGAGCACTGGCGGTGCGAGGCCCTATTGTATTTCGAAGGATTATTAGGGCCCGAGCACTGGCGGTGCGAGGCCCTATTGAAACTCGAAGGATTATTATTATTATTCTCCTACCTTCTTCTTCTCCCCAAACAAATGCCTTTTTGGCGGCCTAAACATCGATGAAAACGGATGAAACTTTGCAGATACATCAGTCCTGGTGAAAATCGGATATTTCATTGGTGACGGAAATGGGCGTGGCAAAACGGCTCAAGAGCGCCCCCTGGAAAGTTTAAAATGGCGAGCCCCACCTTTCAGTTGGATGTAGGCGAACGAAATTCGGTGGGCATATGTATTTCATCGAGCCACACTAAAATGTCTCTTGAAACTATACCCAACATGCAACAGGAAGTCCGCCATTTTGCTTTTTATGTGCCATTTTGTCCTTGTTTTGACCATTTCCATGCCTCGTACTTCAACGAACTCCTCCTAGAGATTTCATCCGATCAACTTCATATCCGGTCAGCTTCATCTTAAGACTTTTGTGATCAAAAGTTATCAAAAAAATTGAGTTTTTACCAAACACCCTTGCCGTGGCGCCCCGCCAAAGTTTGACATTTCGCCATAAAACACGAAGTCTTCATAACTCCTCCATACATTATCCGATTTGTCCCATATATCTCACGCTTCATGACGGTTCTGTCATGAACACATCTATGTGTCAGTATTGCGTCATACTTATAGCGCCACCTATTGGTGAAACAGTACGTCCTCATAACTCCTCCATACATTATCCGATTTGTCCGATATGTCTCACGCTTCATGACGGTTCTGTCCTGAAGACATCTATGTGTCAGTATTGCGTCATACTTATAGCGCCACCTATTGGTCAAACAGGAAGTCCTCATAACTCCTCCATACATTATCCGATTTGTCCGATATATCTCACGCTTCATGACGGTTCTGTCCTGAACACATCTATGTGTCAGTATTGCGTCATACTTATAGCGCCACCTATTGGTGAAACAGGAAGTCCTCATAACTCCTCCATACATTATCCGATTTGTCCGATTTATCTCACGCTTCATGACGGTTCTGTCCTGAACACATCTATGTGTCAGTATTGCGTCATACTTATAGCGCCACCTATTGGTGAAACAGGAAGTCCTCATAACTCCTGCATACATCATCCGATTTGCACCAAATTGCTGACGCTTCATGAAGGTCACCTTCTGAACACATCTATGCATCGGTATTGAGTTACACTTACAGCGCCACCTACTGGTGAAACAGGAAGTACTCATAACTCCTACATACATTATCCGATTTACTCCAAATTGCTCATGCTTGATGAAGGTCGCATCTTGAACACATCTGTTGGTCAGTATTGCGTCATACCTACAGCGCCACCTACTGCTTACAGGAAGTCCTCATAACTCCTACATACTTTGTCCGATTTACACAACATTTCTCACGCTTCATCTAAGTACTGTCCTGAACACATCTATGCGTCGGTATTGAGTCACGCTTAGAGCGCCACCTACTGGTGACAGGAAGTTTCTGTCAGTACTGGACACCGAAATAGCACACCCTTTAACGGCGCCACACCCCGACCCGCGTGGGGTGCGAGGGCCCGCTCACTGCTGCTCGCAGCACTAGTTATTATTATTATTATTATTAGGGCCCGAGCACTGGCGGTGCGAGGCCCTATTGAATTTCGAAGGATTATTATTATTCTACCTTCTTGTTCTTCTTGTTCTTCTCCCGAAACAAATGCCTTTTTGGCGGCCTAAACATCGATGAAAACGGATGAAACTTTGCAGATACGTCAGTCCCGGGGAAAAATTTGATAATTCATGGGTCACGGAAATGGGCGTGGCAAAACGGCTCAAGAGCGCCCCCTGGAAAATTTAAAATGGCAAGCCCCACCTTCCAGTTTGATGTAGGCGAACGAAATTCGGTGGGCATATGTATTTCATTGAGCCACACTAAAATGTCTCTTGGAGCTATACCCAACATGCAACAGGAAGTCCGCCATTTTGCTTTTTATGTGCCATTTTGTCCTTGTTTTGACCATTTCCATGCCTCGTACTTCAACGAACTCCTCCTACAGATTTCATCCGATCAACTTCATATCGGGTCAGCTTCATCTTAAGACCTTTGTGATCAAAAGTTATCAAAAAAATTGAGTTTTCACCAAACACCCTTGCCGTGGCGCCCCGCCAAAGTTTGACATTTCGCCATAAAACACGATGTCCTCATAACTCCTCCATACATTATCCGATTTGTCCGATATATCTCACGCTTCATGACGGTTCTGTCCTGAACACATCTATGTGTCAGTATTGCATCATACTTATAGCGCCACCTATTGGTGAAACAGGAAGTCCTCATAACTCCTCCATACATTATCCGATTTGTCCGATATATCTCACGCTTCATGACGGTTCTGTCCTGAACACATCTATGTGTCAGTATTGCGTCATACTTATAGCGCCACCTATTGGTGAAACAGGAAGTCCTCATAACTCCTCCATACATTATCCGATTTGTCCGATATATCTCACGCTTCATGACGGTTCTGTCCTGAACACATCTATGTGTCAGTATTGCGTCATACTTATAGCGCCACCTATTGGTGAAACAGGAAGTCCTCATAACTCCTCCATACATTATCCGATTTGTCCGATATATCTCACGCTTCATGACGGTTCTGTCCTGAACACATCTATGTGTCAGTATTGCATCATACTTATAGCGCCACCTATTGGTGAAACAGGAAGTCCTCATAACTCCTACATACATTATCCAATTCGTCCGATATATCTCACACTTCATGACGGTTCTGTCCTGAACACATCTATGTGTCAGTATTGCGTCATACTTATAGCGCCACCTATTGGTGAAACAGGAAGTCCCCATAACTCCTCCATACATTATCCGATTTGTCCGATATATCTCACGCTTCATGACGGTTCTGTCCTGAACACATCTATGTGTCAGTATTGCGTCATACTTATAGCGCCTCCTATTGGTGAAACAGGAAGTCCTCATAACTCCTCCATACATATTCCGATTTGTCCGATTTATCTCACGCTTCATGACGGTTCTGTCCTGAACACATCTTTGTGTCAGTATTGCGTCATACTTATAGCGCCACCTATTGGTGAAACAGGAAGTCCTCATAACTCCTGCATACATCATCCGATTTGCACCAAATTGCTGACGCTTCATGAAGGTCACCTTCTGAACACATCTATGCGTCGGTATTGAGTTACACTTACAGCGCCACCTACTGGTGAAACAGGAAGTACTCATAACTCCTACATACATTATCCGATTTACTCCAAATTGCTCATGCTTGATGAAGGTCGCATCTTGAACACATCTGTAGGTTTGTATTGCGTCATACCTACAGCACCACCTACTGCTTACAGGAAGTCCTCATAACTCCTACATACTTTGTCCGATTTACACAACATTTCTCACGCTTCATCAAGGTACTGTCCTGAACACATCTATGCGTCGGTATTGAGTCACGCTTAGAGCGCCACCTACTGGTGACAGGAAGTTTCTGTCAGTACTGGACACCGAAATAGCACACCCTTTAACGGCGCCACACCCCGACCCGCGTGGGGTGCGAGGGCCCGCTCACTGCTGCTCGCAGCCCTAGTTAGGGCCCGAGCACAGGCGGTGCGAGGCCCTATTGAAACTCGAAGGATTATTATTAGGGCCCGAGCACTGGCGGTGCGAGGCCCTATTGAAACTCGAAGAATTATTATTATTATTATTCTCCTTCTACCTTCTTCTTCCAAAACAAATGCCTTTTTGGCGGCCTGAACATCGATGAAAACGGATGAAACTTTGCAGATACGTCAGTCCCGGTGAAAAATTTGATAATTCATGGGTGACAGAAATGGGCGTGGCAAAACGGCTCAAGAGCGCCCCCTGGAAAATCTAAAATGGCGAGCCCCACCTTTCAGGTTGATGTAGGCGAACGAAATTCGGAGGGCATATGTAGTTCATCGAGACGCACTAAAATGTCTCTTGGAGCTATACCCAACATGCAACAGGAAGGCCGCCATTTTGCTTTTAATGTGCCATTTTGTCCTTGTTTTGACCATTTCCATGCCTCGTACATCGACGAACTCCTCCTACAGATTTCATCCGATCAACTTCATATCGGGTCAGCTTCATCTTAAGACCTTTGTGATCAAAAGTTATCAAGAAAATTGAGTTTTCACCAAACACCCTTGCCGTGGCGCTCCGCCAAAGTTTGACATTTCGCCATAAAACACGAAGTCCTCATAACTCCTCCATACATTATCCAATTCGTCCGATATATCTCACGATTCATGAAGGTTCTGTCCTGAACACATCTATGTGTCAGTATTGCTTCATACTTATAGCGCCACCTATTGGTAAAACAGGAAGTCCTCATAACTCCTCCATACATTATCCGATTTGTCCGATATATCTCACGCTTCATGACAGTTCTGACCTGAACACATCTATGTGTCAGTATTGCGTCATACTTATAGCGCCACCTATTGGGGAAACAGGAAGTCCTCATAACTCCTCCATACATTATCCGATTTGTCCGATTTATCTCACGCTTCATGACGGTTCTGTCCTGAACACATCTATGTGTCAGTATTGCGTCATACTTATAGCGCCACCTATTGGTGAAACAGGAAGTCCTCATAACTCCTGCATACATCATCCGATTTGCACCAAATTGCTGACGCTTCATGAAGGTCACCTTCTGAACACATCTATGCATCGGTATTGAGTTACACTTACAGCGCCACCTACTGGTGAAACAGGAAGTACTCATAACTCCTACATACATTATCCGATTTACTCAAAAATTGCTCATGCTTGATGAAGGTCGCATCTTGAACACATCTGTAGGTCAGTATTGCGTCATACCTACAGCGCCACCTACTGCTTACAGGAAGTCCTCATAACTCCTACATACTTTGTCCGATTTACACAACATTTATCACGCTTCATCAAGGTACTGTCCTGAACACATCTATGCGTCGGTATTGAGTCACGCTTAGAGCGCCACCTACTGGTGACAGGAAGTTTCTGTCAGTACTGGACACCGAAATAGCACACCCTTTAACGGCGCCACACCCCGACCCGCGTGGGGTGCGAGGGCCCGCTCAATGCTGCTCGCAGCCCTAGTTATTATTATTATTCTCCTTCTCCTTCTTTACTCCAAACAAATGCCTTTTAGGCGGCCTGAACATCGATGAAAACGGATGAAACTTTGCAGATACGTTAGTCCCGGTGAAAAATTTGATAATTCATGGGTGACGGAAACGGGCGTGGCAAAACGGCTCAAGAGCGCCCCCTGGAAAGTTTAAAATGGCGAGCCCCACCTTTCAGTTTGATGTAGGCTAACGAAATTCGGTGGGCATATGTATTTCATCGAGCCACACTTAAATGTCTCTTGGAGCTATACCCAACATGCAACAGGAAGTCCGCCATTTTGCTCTTAATGTGCCATTTTGTCCTTGTTTTGACCATTTCCATGCCTCGTACTTCGACGAACTCCTCCTACAGATTTCATCCGATCAACTTCATATCGGGTCAGCTTCATCTTAAGACCTTTGTGATCAAAAGTTATCAAAAAAATTGAGTTTTCACTAAACACCCTTGCCGTGGCGCCCTGCCAAAGTTTGACATTTCGCCATAAAACACGAAGTCCTCATAACTCCTCCATACATTATCCAATTTGTCCGATATATCTCACGCTTCATGACGGTTCTGTCCTGAACACATCTATGTGTCAGTATTGCGTCATACTTATAGCGCCACCTATTGGTGAAACAGGAAGTCCTCATAACTCCTCCATACATTATCGGATTTGTCCGATATATCTCACGCTTCATGACGGTTCTGTCCTGAACACATCTATGTGTCAGTATTGCGTCATACTTATAGCACCACCTATTGGTGAAACAGGAAGTCCTCATAACTCCTCCATACATTATCCGATTTGTCCGATATATCTCACACTTCATGACGGTTCTGTCCTGAACACATCTATGTGTCAGTATTGCGTCATACTTATAGCGCCACCTATTGGTGAAACAGGAAGTCCCCATAACTCCTCCATACATTATCCGATTTGTCCGATATATCTCACGCTTCATGACGGTTCTGTCCTGAACACATCTATGTGTCAGTATTGCGTCATACTTATAGCGCCACCTATTGGTGAAACAGGAAGTCCTCATAACTCCTCCATACATTATCCAATTTGTCCGATATATCTCACGCTTCATGACGGTTCTGTCCTGAACACATCTTTGTTTCAGTATTGCTTCATACTTATAGCGCCACCTATTGGTGAAACAGGAAGTCCTCATTACTCCTACATACATTATCGAATTCGTCCGATATATCTCACGCTTCATGACAGTTCTGTCCTGAACACATCTATGTGTCAGTATTGCATCATACTTATAGCGCCACCTATTGGTGAAACAGGAAGTCCCCATAACTCCTCCATACATTATCGGATTTGTCCGATATATCTCACGCTTCATGACGGTTCTGTCCTGAACACATCTATGTGTCAGTATTGCATCATACTTATAGTGCCACCTATTGGTGAAACAGGAAGTCCCCATAACTCCTCCATACATTATCGGATTTGTCCGATATATCTCACGCTTCATGACGGTTCTGTCCTGAACACATCTATGTGTCAGTATTGCATCATACTTATAGCGCCACCTATTGGTGAAACAGGAAGTCCTCATAACTCCTGCATACATCATCCGATTTGCACCAAATTGCTGACGCTTCATGAAGGTGGCCTTCTGAACCCATCTATGTGTCGGTATTGAGTCACACTTACAGCGCCACCTTCTGGTGAAACAGGAAGTCCTCATAACTCCTACATACGTTATCCAATTTACTCAACATTTCTCACGCTTCATCAAGGTACCGTCCTGAACACATCTATGCTTCGGTATTGAGTCACGCCTAGAGCGCCACCTACTGGTGACAGGAAGTTTCTCTCAGTACTGCACACCGAAATAGCACACCCTTTAACGGCACCACACCCCGACACGCGTGGGGTGCGAGGGCCCGCTCACTGCTGCTCGCAGCCCTAGTTATTATTATTATTCCAAAACAAATGCCTTTTTGGCGGCCTAAACATCGATGAAAACGGATGAAACTTTGCAGATACGTCAGTCCCGGTGAAAAATTTGATAATTCATGGGTGACGGAAATGGGCGTGGCAAAACGGCTCAAGAGCGCCCCCTGGAAAATTTAAAATGGCGAGCCCCACCTTTCAGTTTGATGTAGGCGAACGAAATTCGGTGGGCTTATGTATTTCATCGAGACACACTAAAATGTCTCTTGGAGCTATACCCAACATGCAACAGGAAGTCAGCCATTTTGCTTTTAATGTGCCATTTTGTCCTTGTTTTGACCATTTCCATGCCTCGTACTTCAACGAACTCCTCATACAGATTTCATCTGATCAACTTCATACTCGGTCAGCTTCATCTTAAGCCCTTTGTGATCAAAAGTTATCAAGAAAATTGAGTTTTCACCAAACACCCTTGCCGTGGCGCCCCGCCAAAGTTTAACATTTCGCCATAAAACACGATCTCCTCATAACTCCTCCATACATTATCCGATTTGTCCGATATATCTCACGCTTCATGACGGTTCTGTCCTGAACACATCTATGTGTCAGTATTGCGTCATACTTATAGCGCCACCTATTGGTGAAACAGGAAGTCCTCATAACTCCTCCATACATTATCCAATTTGTCCGATATATCTCACGCTTCATGACGGTTCTGTCCTGAACACATCTATGTTTCAGTATTGCGTCATACTTATAGCGCCACCTATTGGTGAAACTGGAAGTCCTCATAACTCCTCCATACATTATCCGATTTGTCCGATATATCTCACGCTTCATGACGGTTCTGTCCTGAACACATCTATGTGTCAGTATTGCGTCATACTTATAGCGCCACCTATTGGTGAAACAGGAAGTCCTCATAACTCCTGCATACATCATCCGATTTGCACCAAATTGCTGACGCTTCATGAAGGTCACCTTCTGAACACATCTATGCGTCGGTATTGAGTTACACTTACAGCGCCACCTACTGGTGAAACAGGAAGTACTCATAACTCCTACATACATTATCCGATTTACTCCAAATTGCTCATGCTTGATGAAGGTCGCATCTTGAACACATCTGTAGGTCAGTATTGCGTCATACCTACAGCGCCACCTACTGCTTACAGGAAGTCCTCATAACTCCTACATACTTTGTCCGATTTACACAACATTTCTCACGCTTCATCAAGGTACTGTCCTGAACACATCTATGCGTCGGTATTGAGTCACGCTTAGAGCGCCACCTACTGGTGACAGGAAGTTTCTGTCAGTACTGGACACCGAAATAGCACACCCTTTAACGGCGCCACACCCCGACCCGCGTGGGGTGCGAGGGCCCGCTCACTGCTGCTCGCAGCACTAGTTAGGGCCCGAGCACTGGCGGTGCGAGGCCCTATTGTATTTCGAAGGATTATTCTCCTTCTCCTTCTTCTCCTTTTTCTCCTTCTTCTTCCAAAACAAATGCCTTTTTGGCGGCCTAAACATCGATGAAAACGGATGAAACTTTGCAGATACGTCAGTCCCGGTGAAAAATTTGATAATTCATGGGTGACGGAAATGGGCGTGGCAAAACGGCTCAAGAGCGCCCCCTGGAAAGTTTCAAATGGCGAGCCCCACCTTTCAGTTTGATGTAGGCGAACGAAATTCGGAGGGCATATGTATTTCATCGAGCCACACTAAAATGTCTCTTAGAGCTGTACCCAACATGCAACAGGAAGGCCGCCATTTTGCTTTTAATGTGCCATTTTGTCCTTGTTTTGACCATTTCCATGCCTCGTATTTCAACGAACTCCTCCTACAGATTTCATCCGATCAACTTCATACTCGGTCAGCTTCATCTTAAGCCCTTTGTGATCAAAAGTTATCAAGAAAATTGAGTTTTCACCAAACACCCTTGCCGTGGCGCCCCGCCAAAGTTTGACATTTCGCCATAAAACACGATGTCCTCATAACTTCTCCATACATTATCCGATTTGTCCGATATATCTCACGCTTCATGACGGTTCTGTCCTGAACACATCTATGTGTCAGTATTGCGTCATACTTATAGCGCCACCTATTGGTGAAACAGGAAGTCCTCATAACTCCTCCATACATTATCCAATTTGTCCGATATAGCTCACGCTTCATGACGGTTCTGTCCTGAACACATCTATGTGTCAGTATTGCGTCATACGTATAGCGCCACCTATTGGTGAAACAGGAAGTCCCCATAACTCCTCCATACATTATCGGATTTGTCCGATATATCTCACGCTTCATGACGGTTCTGTCCTGAACACATCTATGTGTCAGTATTGCATCATACTTATAGCGCCACCTATTGGTGAAACAGGAAGTCCTCATAACTCCTCCATACATTATCCGATTTGTCCGATTTATCTCACGCTTCATGACGGTTCTGTCCTGAACACATCTATGTGTCAGTATTGCGTCATACTTATAGCGCCACCTATTGGTGAAACAGGAAGTCCTCATAACTCCTGCATACATCATCCGATTTGCACCAAATTGCTGACGCTTCATGAAGGTCACCTTCTGAACACATCTATGCGTCGATATTGAGTCACACTTACAGCGCCACCTACTGGTGAAACAGGAAGTACTCATAACTCCTCCATACATTATCCAATTTGTCCGATATATCTCACGCTTCATGACGGTTCTGTCCTGAACACATCTATGTGTCAGTATTGCGTCATACTTATAGCGCCACCTATTGGTGAAACAGGAAGTCCTCATAACTCCTCCATACATTATCCAATTTGTCCGATATATCTCACGCTTCATGACGGTTCTGTCCTGAACACATCTATGTGTCAGTATTGCGTCATACTTATAGCGCCACCTATTGGTGAAACAGGAAGTCCTCATAACTCCTCCATACATTATCCAATTTGTCCGATATATCTCACGCTTCATGACGGTTCTGTCCTGAACACATCTATGTGTCAGTTTTGCGTCATACTTATAGCGCCACCGATTGGTGAAACAGGAAGTCCTCATAACTCCTCCATACATTATCCAATTTGTCCGATATATCTCACGCTTCATGACGGTTCTGTCCTGAACACATCTATGTGTCAGTATTGCGTCATACTTATAGCGCCACCTATTGGTGAAACAGGAAGTCCTCATAACTCCTCCATACATTAGCCAATTTGTCCGATATATCTCACGCTTCATGACGGTTCTGTCCTGAACACATCTATGTGTCAGTATTACATCATACTTATAGCGCCACCTATTGGTGAAACAGGAAGTCCCCATAACTCCTCCATACATTATCGGATTTGTCCGATATATCTCACGCTTCATGACGGTTCTGTCCTGAACACATCTATGTGTCAGTATTGCGTCATACCTACAGCGCCACCTACTGCTTACAGGAAGTCCTCATAACTCCTACATACTTTGTCCGATTTACACAACATTTCTCACGCTTCATCAAGGTACTGTCCTGAACACATCGATGCGTCGGTATTGAGTCACGCTTAGAGCGCCACCTACTGGTGACAGGAAGTTTCTGTCAGTACTGGACACCGAAATAGCACACCCTTTAACGGCGCCACACCCCGACCCGCGTGGGGTGCGAGGGCCCGCTCACTGCTGCTCGCAGCACTAGTTATTATTATTCTTCTCCTTCTCCTTCTTTACTCCAAACAAATGCCTTTTTGGCGGCCTAAACATCGATGAAAACGGATGAAACTTTGCAGATACGTCAGTCCCGATGAAAAATTTGATAATTCATGGGTGCCGGAAATAGGCGTGGCAAAACGGCTCAAGAGCGCCCCCTGGAAAATTTAAAATGGCGAGCCCCACCTTTCAGTTTGATGTAGGCGAACGAAATTCGGTGGGCATATGTATTTCATCGAGCCACACTTAAATGTCTCTTGGAGCTATACCCAACATGCAACAGGAAGTCCGCCATTTTGCTTTTAATGTGCCATTTTGTCCTTGTTTTGACCATTTCCATGCCTCGTACTTCGACGAACTCCTCCTACAGATTTCATCCGATCAACTTCATATCGGGTCAGCTTCATCTTAAGACCTTTGTGATCAAAAGTTATCAAAAAAATTGAGTTTTCACCAAACACCCTTGCCGTGGCGCCCCGCCAAAGTTTGACATTTCGCCATAAAACACGAAGTCCTCATAACTCCTCCATACATTATCCAATTTGTCCGATATATCTCACGCTTCATGACGGTTCTGTCCTGAACACATCTATGTGTCAGTATTGCGTCATACTTATAGCGCCACCTATTGGTGAAACAGGAAGTCCTCATAACTCCTCCATACATTATCCAATTTGTCCGATATATCTCACGCTTCATGACGGTTCTGTCCTGAACACATCTATGTGTCAGTATTGCGTCATACTTATAGCGCCACCTATTGGTGAAACAGGAAGTCCTCATAACTCCTCCATACATTATCCGATTTGTCCGATATGTCTCACGCTTCATGACTGTTCTGTCCTGAACACATCTATGTGTCAGTATTGCGTCATACTTATAGCGCCACCTATTGGTGAAACAGTACGTCCTCATAACTCCTCCATACATTATCCGATTTGTCCGATATGTCTCACGCTTCATGACAGTTCTGTCCTGAACACATCTATGTGTCAGTATTGCGTCATACTTATAGCGCCACCTATTGGTGAAACAGGAAGTCCTCATAACTCCTCCATACATTATCCGATTTGTCCGATTTATCTCACGCTTCATGATGGTTCTGTCCTGAACACATCTATGTGTCAGTATTGCGTCATACTTATAGCGCCACCTATTGGTGAAACAGGAAGTCCTCATAACTCCTGCATACATCATACGATTTGCACCAAATTGCTGACGCTTCATGAAGGTCACCTTCTGAACACATCTATGCATCGGTATTGAGTTACACTTACAGCGCCACCTACTGGTGAAACAGGAAGTACTCATAACTCCTACATACATTATCCGATTTACTCCAAATTGCTCATGCTTGATGAAGGTCGCATCTTGAACACATCTGTAGGTCAGTATTGCGTCATACCTACAGCGCCACCTACTGCTTACAGGAAGTCCTCATAACTCCTACATACTTTGTCCGATTTACACAACATTTCTCACGCTTCATCAAGGTACTGTCCTGAACAGATCTATGCGTCGGTATTGAGTCACGCTTAGAGCGCCACCTACTGGTGACAGGAAGTTTCTGTCAGTACTGGACACCGAAATAGCACACCCTTTAACGGCGCCACACCCCGACCCGAGTGGGGTGCGAGGGCCCGCTCACTGCTGCTCGCAGCACTAGTTAGGGCCCGAGCACTGGCGGTGCGAGGCCCTATTGAATTTCGAAGGATTATTATTAGGGCCCGAGCACTGGCGGTGCGAGGCCCTATTGAATTTCGAAGGATTATTAGGGCCCGAGCACTGGCGGTGCGAGGCCCTATTGAAACTCGAAGGATTATTAGGGCCCGAGCACTGGCGGTGCGAGGCCCTATTGAATTTCGAAGGATTATTAGGGCCCGAGCACTGGCGGTGCGAGGCCCTATTGAAACTCGAAGGATTATTATTATTAGGGCCCGAGCACTGGCGGTGCGAGGCCTTATTGAAACTCGAAGGATTATTATTCTCCTTCTTCTCCTTCTCCTTCTCCTTTACTCCAAACAAATGCCTTTTAGGCGGCCTGAACATCGATGAAAACGGATGAAACTTTGCAGATACGTCAGTCCCGGTGAAAAATTTGATAATTCATGGGTGACGGAAATGGGCGTGGCAAAACGGCTCAAGAGCGCCCCCTGGAAAGTTTCAAATGGCGAGCCCCACCTTTCAGTTTGATGTAGGCGAACGAAATTCGGAGGGCATATGTATTTCATCGAGCCACACTAAAATGTCTCTTAGAGCTGTACCCAACATGCAACAGGAAGGCCGCCATTTTGCTTTTAATGTGCCATTTTGTCCTTGTTTTGACCATTTCCATGCCTCGTATTTCAACGAACTCCTCCTACAGATTTCATCCGATCAACTTCATACTCGGTCAGCTTCATCTTAAGCCCTTTGTGATCAAAAGTTATCAAGAAAATTGAGTTTTCACTAAACACCCTTGCCGTGGCGCCCCGCCAAAGTTTGACATTTCGCCATAAAACACGATGTCCTCATAACTTCTCCATACATTATCCGATTTGTCCGATATATCTCACGCTTCATGACGGTTCTGTCCTGAACACATCTATGTGTCAGTATTGCGTCATACTTATAGCGCCACCTATTGGTGAAACAGGAAGTCCTCATAACTCCTCCATACATTATCCAATTTGTCCGATATAGCTCACGCTTCATGACGGTTCTGTCCTGAACACATCTATGTGTCAGTATTGCGTCATACGTATAGCGCCACCTATTGGTGAAACAGGAAGTCCCCATAACTCCTCCATACATTATCGGATTTGTCCGATATATCTCACGCTTCATGACGGTTCTGTCCTGAACACATCTATGTGTCAGTATTGCATCATACTTATAGCGCCACCTATTGGTGAAACAGGAAGTCCTCATAACTCCTCCATACATTATCCGATTTGTCCGATTTATCTCACGCTTCATGACGGTTCTGTCCTGAACACATCTATGTGTCAGTATTGCGTCATACTTATAGCGCCACCTATTGGTGAAACAGGAAGTCCTCATAACTCCTGCATACATCATCCGATTTGCACCAAATTGCTGACGCTTCATGAAGGTCACCTTCTGAACACATCTATGCGTCGGTATTGAGTAACACTTACAGCGCCACCTACTGGTGAAACAGGAAGTACTCATAACTCCTACATACATTATCCGATTTACTCCAAATTGCTCATGCTTGATGAAGGTCGCATCTTGAACACATCTGTAGGTCAGTATTGCGTCATACTTACAGCGCCACCTACTGCTTACAGGAAGTCCTCATAACTCCTACATACTTTGTCCGATTTGCACAACATTTCTCACACTTCATCAAGGTACTGTCCTGAACACATCTATGCGTCGGTATTGAGTCACGCTTAGAGCGCCACCTACTGGTGACAGGAAGTTTCTGTCAGTACTGGACACCGAAATAGCACACCCTTTAACGGCGCCACACCCCGACCCGCGTGGGGTGCGAGGGCCCGCTCACTGCTGCTCGCAGCACTAGTTAGGGCCCGAGCACTGGCGGTGCGAGGCCCTATTGTATTTCGAAGGATTATTATTATTCTTTTCCCCAAACAAATGCCTTTTTGACGGCCTAAACATCGATGAAAACGGATGAAACTTTGCAGATACGTCAGTCCCAGTGAAAAATTTGATAATTCATGGGTGACGGAAATGGGCGTGGCAAAACGGCTCAAGAGCGCCCCCTGGAAAGTTTAAAATGGCGAGCCCCACCTTTCAGTTTGATGTAGGCGAACGAAATTCGGAGGGCATATGTATTTCATCGAGACACACTAAAATGTCCCTTGGAGCTATACCCAACATGCAACAGGAAGTCCGCCATTTTGCTTTTAATGTGCCATTTTGTCCTTGTTTTGACCATTTCCATGCCTCGTACTTCGACGAACTCCTCCTACAGATTTCATCCGATCAACTTCATATCGGGTCAGCTTCATCTTAAGACCTTTGTGATCAAAAGTTATCAAAAAAAATTAGTTTTCACCACACACCCTTGCCGTGGCGCCCCGCCAAAGTTTGACATTTCGCCATAAAACACGAAGTCCTCATAACTCCTCCATACATTATCCAATTTGTCCGATATATCTCACGCTTCATGACGGTTCTGTCCTGAACACATCTATGTGTCAGTATTGCGTCATACTTATAGCGCCACCTATTGGTGAAACAGGAAGTCCTCATAACTCCTCCATACATTATCCGATTTGTCCGATATATCTCACGCTTCATGACGGTTCTGTCCTGAACACATCTATGTGTCAGTATTGCGTCATACTTATAGCGCCACCTATTGGTGAAACAGGAAGTCCTCATAACTCCTCCATACATTATCCGATTTGTCCGATTTATCTCACGCTTCATGACGGTTCTGTCCTGAACACATCTATGTGTCAGTATTGCTTCATACTTATAGCGCCACCTATTGGTGAAACAGGAAGTCCTCATAACTCCTGCATACATCATCCGATTTGCACCAAATTGCTGACGCTTCATGAAGGTCCCCTTCTGAACACATCTATGCGCCGGTATTGAGTTACACTTACAGCGCCACCTACTGGTGAAACAGGAAGTACTCATAACTCCTACATACATTATCCGATTTACTCCAAATTGCTCATGCTTGATGAAGGTCGCATCTTGAACACATCTGTAGGTCAGTATTGCGTCATACCTACAGCGCCACCTACTGCTTACAGGAAGTCCTCATAACTCCTACATACTTTGTCCGATTTACACAACATTTCTCACGCTTCATGAAGGTACTGTCCTGAACACATCTATGCGTCGGTATTGAGTCACGCTTAGAGCGCCACCTACAGGTGACAGGAAGTTTCTGTCAGTACTGGACACCGAAATAGCACACCCTTTAACGGCGCCACACCGCGACCCGCGTGGGGTGCGAGGGCCCGCTCACTGCTGCTCGCAGCACTAGTTATTATTATTATTCTCCTTCTTCCAAAACAAATGCCTTTTAGGCGGCCTAAACATCGATGAAAACGGATGAAACTTTGCAGATACGTCAGTCCCGGTGAAAAATTTGATAATTCACGGGTGACAGAAATGGGCGTGGCAAAACGGCTCAAGAGCGCCCCCTGGAAAGTTTAAAACGGCGAGCCCCACCTTTCAGTTTGATGTAGATGAACGAAATTCGGTGGGCATATGTATTTCATCGAGCCACACTAAAATGTCTCTTGGAGCTATACCCAACATGCAACAGGAAGTCCGCCATTTTGCTCTTAATGTGCCATTTTGTCCTTGTTTTGACCATTTCCATGCCTCGTACTTCGACGAACTCCTCCTACAGATTTCATCCGATCAACTTCATATCGGGTCAGCTTCATCTTAAGGCCTTTGTGATCAAAAGTTATCAAAAAAATTGAGTTTTCACCAAACACCCTTGCCGTGGCGCCCCGCCAAAGTTTGACATTTCGCCATAAAAAACGAAGTCCTCATAACTCATCCATACATTATCCAATTTGTCCGATATATCTCACGCTTCATGACGGTTCTGTCCTGAACACATCTATGTGTCAGTATTGCGTCATACTTATAGCGCCACCTATTGGTGAAACAGGAAGTCCTCATATCTCCTACATACATTATCCGATTTGTCCGATATTTCTCACGCTTCATGACGGTTCTGTCCTGAACACATCTATGTGTCAGTATTGCGTCATACTTATAGCGCCACCTATTAGTGAAACAGGAAGTCCTCATATCTCCTACATACATTATCCGATTTGTCCGATATTTCTCACGCTTCATGACGGTTCTGTCCTGAACACATCTATGTGTCAGTATTGCGTCATACTTATAGCGCCACCTATTGGTGAAACAGGAAGTCCTCATATCTCCTACATACATTATCCGATTTGTCCGATATTTCTCACGCTTCATGACGGTTCTGTCCTGAACACATCTATGTGTCAGTATTGCGTCATACTTATAGCGCCACCTATTGGTGAAACAGGAAGTCCTCATATCTCCTACATACATTATCCGATTTGTCCGATATTTCTCACGCTTCATGACGGTTCTGTCCTGAACACATCTATGTGTCAGTATTGCGTCATACTTATAGCGCCACCTATTGGTGAAACAGGAAGTCCTCATAACTCCTCCATACATTATCCGATTTGTCCGATTTATCTCAGGCTTCATGACGGTTCTGTCCTGAACACATCTATGTGTCAGTATTGCGTCATACTTATAGCGCCACCTATTGGTGAAACAGGAAGTCCTCATAACTCCTGCATACATCATCCGATTTGCACCAAATTGCTGACGCTTCATGAAGGTCACCTTCTGAACACATCTATGTGTCGGTATTGAGTTACACTTACAGCGCCACCTACTGGTGAAACAGGAAGTACTCATAACTCCTACATACATTATCCGATTTACTCCAAATTGCTCATGCTTGATGAAGGTCGCATCTTGAACACATCTGTAGGTCAGTATTGCGTCATACCTACAGCGCCACCTACTGCTTACAGGAAGTCCTCATAACTCCTACATACTTTGTCCGATTTACACAACATTTCTCACGCTTCATCAAGGTACCGTCCTGAACACATCTATGCGTCGGTATTGAGTCACGCTTAGAGCGCCACCTACAGGTGACTGGACGTTTCTGTAAGTACTGGACACCGAAATAGCACAACCTTTAACGGCGCCACACCCCGACCCGCGTGGGGTGCGAGGGCCCGCTCACTGCTGCTCGCAGCACTAGTTAGGGCCCGAGCACTGGCGGTGCGAGGCCCTATTGAATTTCGAAGGATTATTATTCTACCTTCTTGTTCTTCTTCTTCTTCTTTACTCCAAACAAATGCCTTTTAGGCGGCCTGAACATCGATGAAAACGGATGAAACTTTGCAGATACGTCAGTCCCGGTGAAAAATTTGATAATTCATGGGTGACGGAAATGGGTGTGGCAAAACGGCTCAAGAGCGCCCCCTGGAAAATCTAAAATGGCGAGCCCCACCTTTCAGTTTGATGTAGGCGAACGAAATTCGGTGGGCATATGTATTTCATCGAGCCACACTTAAATGTCTCTTGGAGCTATACCCAACATGCAACAGGAAGTCCGCCATTTTGCTTTTAATGTGCCATTTTGTCCTTGTTTTGACCATTTCCATGCCTCGTACTTCGACGAACTCCTCCTAGAGATTTCATCCGATCAACTTCATATCGGGTCGGCTTCATCTTAAGACCTTTGTGATCAAAAGTTATCAAAAAAATTGAGTTTTCACCACACACCCTTGCCGTGGCGCCCCGCTAAAGTTTGACATTTCGCCATAAAACACGAAGTCCTCATAACTCATCCATACATTATCCAATTTGTCCGATATATCTCACGCTTCATGAGGGTCCTGTCCTGAACACATCTATGTGTCAGTATTGCATCATACTTATAGCGCCACCTATTGGTGAAACAGGAAGTCCTCATAAATCCTCCATACATTATCCAATTTGTCCGATATATCTCAGGCTTCATGACGGTTCTGTCCTGAACACATCTATGTGTCAGTATTGCGTCATACTTATAGCGCCACCTATTGGTGAAACAGGAAGTCCTCATAACTCCTCCATACATTATCCAATTTGTCCGATATATCTCACGCTTCATAAGGGTTCTGTCCTGAACACATCTATGTGTCAGTATTGCGTCATACTTATAGCGCCACCTATTGGTGAAACAGGAAGTCCCCATAACTCCTCCATACATTATCGGATTTGTCCGATATATCTCACGCTTCATGACGGTTCTGTCCTGAACACATCTATGTGTCAGTATTGCGTCATACTTATAACGCCACCTATTGGTGAAACAGGAAGTCCTCATAACTCCTGCATACATCATCCGATTTGCACCAAATTGCTGACGCTTCATGAAGGTGGCCTTCTGAACCCATCTATGTGTCGGTATTGAGTCACACTTACAGCGCCACCTTCTGGTGAAACAGGAAGTCCTCATAACTCCTACATACGTTATCCGATTTACTCAACATTTCTCACGCTTCATCAAGGTACCGTCCTGAACACATCTATGCTTCGGTATTGAGTCACGCCTAGAGCGCCACCTACTGGTGACAGGAAGTTTCTCTCAGTACTGCACACCGAAATAGCACACCCTTTAACGGCACCACACCCCGACACGCGTGGGGTGCGAGGGCCCGCTCACTGCTGCTCGCAGCCCTAGTTAGGGCCCGAGCACTGGCGGTGCGAGGCCCTATTGAAACTCGAAGGATTATTATTCTTCTCCTTCTTCTCCTTCTTCTTCTCCTTTACTCCAAACAAATGCCTTTTAGGCGGCCTGAACATCGATGAAAACGGATGAAACTTTGCAGATACGTCAGTCCCGGTGAAAAATTTGATAATTCATGGGTGACGGAAATGGGCGTGGCAAAACGGCTCAAGAGCGCCCCCTGGAAAGTTTCAAATGGCGAGCCCCACCTTTCAGTTTGATGTAGGCGAACGAAATTCGGAGGGCATATGTATTTCATCGAGCCACACTTAAATGTCTCTTGGAGCTATACCCAACATGCAACAGGAAGTCCGCCATTTTGCTCTTAATGTGCCATTTTGTCCTTGTTTTGACCATTTCCATGCCTCGTACTTCGACGAACTCCTCCTACAGATTTCATCCGATCAACTTCATATCGGGTCAGCTTCATCTTAAGACCTTTGTGATCAAAAGTTATCAAAAAAATTGAGTTTTCACCAAACACCCTTGCCGTGGCGCCCCGCCAAAGTTTGACATTTCGCCATAAAACACGAAGTCCTCATAACTCCTCCATACATTATTCAATTTGTCCGATATATGTCACGCTTCATGACGGTTCTGTCCTGAACACATCTATGTGTCAGTATTGCGTCATACTTATAGCGCCACCTATTGGTGAAACAGTACGTCCTCATAACTCCTCCATACATTATCCGATTTGTCCGATATGTCTCACGCTTCATGACGGTTCTGTCCTGAACACATCTATGTGTCAGTATTGCGTCATACTTATAGCGCCACCTATTGGTGAAACAGGAAGTCCTCATAACTCCTCCATACATTATCCAATTTGTCCGATATATCTCACGCTTCATGACGGTTCTGTCCTGAACACATCTATGTGTCAGTATTGCGTCATACTTATAGCGCCACCTATTGGTGAAACAGGAAGTCCTCATAACTCCTCCATACATTATCCAATTTGTCCGATATATCTCACGCTTCATGACGGTTCTGTCCTGAACACATCTATGTGTCAGTATTGCGTCATACTTATAGCGCCACCTATTGGTGAAACAGGAAGTCCTCATAACTCCTCCATACATTATCCAATTTGTCCGATATATCTCACGCTTCATGACGGTTCTGTCCTGAACACATCTATGTGTCAGTATTGCATCATACTTATAGCGCCACCTATTGGTGAAACAGGAAGTCCTCATAACTCCTCCATACATTATCCGATTTGTCCGATATATCTCACGCTTCATGACGGTTCTGTCCTGAACACATCTATGTGTCAGTATTGCGTCATACTTATAGCGCCACCTATTGGTGAAACAGGAAGTCCCCATAACTCCTACATACTTTGTCCGATTTACACAACATTTCTCACGCTTCATCAACGTCCTGTCCTGAACACATCTATGCTTCGGTATTGAGTCACGCCTAGAGCGCCACCTACTGGTGACAGGACGTTTCTCTCAGTACTGCACACCGAAAAAGCACACCCTTTAACGGCGCCACACCCCGACACGCGTGGGGTGCGAGGGCCCGCTCAATGCTGCTCGCAGCCCTAGTTCTCCTTATTCTCCTTCTTCTCCCCAAACAAATGCCTTTTTGGCGGCCTAAACATCGATGAAAACGGATGAAACTTTGCAGATACATCAGTCCTGGTGAAAATCGGATATTTCATTGGTGACGGAAATGGGCGTGGCAAAACGGCTCAAGAGCGCCCCCTGGAAAGTTTAAAATGGCGAGCCCCACCTTTCAGTTTAATGTAGGCGAACGAAATTCGGTGGGCATATGTATTTCATCGAGCCACACTTAAATGTCTCTTGGAGCTATACCCAACATGCAACAGGAAGTCAGCCATTTTGCTCTTTATGTGCCATTTTGTCCTTGTTTTGACCATTTCCATGCCTCGTACTTCAACGAACTCCTCATACAGATTTCATCCGATCAACTTCATACTCGGTCAGCTTCATCTTAAGCCCTTTGTGATCAAAAGTTATCAAGAAAATTGAGTTTTCACCAAACACCCTTGCTGTGGCGCCCCGCCAAAGTTTGACATTTCGCCATAAAACACGATGTCCTCATAACTCCTCCATACATTATCCAATTTGTCCGATATATCTCACGCTTCATGACGGTTCTGTCCTGAACACATCTATGTGTCAGTATTGCGTCATACTTATAGCGCCACCTATTGGTGAAACAGGAAGTCCTCATAACTCCTCCATACATTATCCAATTTGTCCGATATATCTCACGCTTCATGACGGTTCTGTCCTGAACACATCTATGTTTCAGTATTGCGTCATACTTATAGCGCCACCTATTGGTGAAAGAGGAAGTCCTCATAACTCCTCCATACATTATCCAATTTGTCCGATATATCTCACGCTTCATGACGGTTCTGTCCTGAACACATCTATGTTTCAGTATTGCGTCATACTTATAGCGCCACCTATTGGTGAAACAGGAAGTCCTCATAACTCCTCCATACATTATCCAATTTGTCCGATATATCTCACGCTTCATGACGGTTCTGTCCTGAACACATCTATGTTTCAGTATTGCGTCATACTTATAGCGCCACCTATTGGTGAAACAGGAAGTCCTCATAACTCCTCCATACATTATCCAATTTGTCCGATATATCTCACGCTTCATGACGGTTCTGTCCTGAACACATCTATGTTTCAGTATTGCGTCATACTTATAGCGCCACCTATTGGTGAAACAGGAAGTCCTCATAACTCCTCCATACATTATCCAATTTGTCCGATATAGCTCACGCTTCATGACGGTTCTGTCCTGAACACATCTATGTGTCAGTATTGCGTCATACGTATAGCGCCACCTATTGGTGAAACAGGAAGTCCTCATAACTCCTGCATACATCATCCGATTTGCACCAAATTGCTGACGCTTCATGAAGGTGGCCTTCTGAACCCATCTATGTGTCGGTATTGAGTCACACTTACAGCGCCACCTACTGGTGAAACAGGAAGTCCTCATAACTCCTACATACGTTATCCGATTTACTCAACATTTCTCACGCTTCATCAAGGTACCGTCCTGAACACATCTATGCTTCGGTATTGAGTCACGCCTAGAGCGCCACCTACTGGTGACAGGAAGTTTCTCTCAGTACTGCACACCGAAATAGCACAGCCTTTAACGGCGCAGCACCCCGACACGCGTGGGGTGCGAGGGCCCGCTCACTGCTGCTCGCAGCACTAGTTAGGGCCCGAGCACTGGCGGTGCGAGGCCCTATTGAAACTCGAAGGATTATTATTCTCCTTCTCCTTCTTCTCCTTTACTCCAAACAAATGCCTTTTAGGCGGCCTGAACATCGATGAAAACGGATGAAACTTTGCAGATACGTCAGTCCCGGTGAAAAATTTGATAATTCATGGGTGACGGAAATGGGCGTGGCAAAACGGCTCAAGAGCGCCCCCTGGAAAATCTAAAATGGCGAGCCCCACCTTTCAGTTTGATGTAGGCGAACGAAATTCGGAGGGCATATGTAGTTCATCGAGACGCACTAAAATGTCTCTTGGAGCTATACCCAACATGCAACAGGAAGGCCGCCATTTTGCTTTTAATGTGCCATTTTGTCCTTGTTTTGACCATTTCCATGCCTCGTACTTCGACGAACTCCTCCTACAGATTTCATCCGATCAACTTCATATCGGGTCAGCTTCATCTTAAGACCTTTGTGATCAAAAGTTATCAAAAAAATTGAGTTTTCACCAAACACCCTTGCCGTGGCGCCCCGCCAAAGTTTGACATTTCGCCATAAAACACGAAGTCCTCATAACTCCTACATACATTATCCAATTTGTCCGATATATCTCACGCTTCATGACGGTTCTGTCCTGAACACATCTATGTGTCAGTATTGCGTCATACTTATAGCGCCACCTATTGGTGAAACAGGAAGTCCTCATAACTCCTCCATACATTATCCAATTCGTCCGATATATCTCACGCTTCATGAAGGTTCTGTCCTGAACACATCTATGTGTCAGTATTGCGTCATACTTATAGCGCCACCTATTGGTAAAACAGGAAGTCCTCATAACTCCTCCATACATTATCCGATTTGTCCGATATATCTCACGCTTCATGAGGGTTCTGTCCTGAACACATCTATGTGTCAGTATTGCGTCATACTTATAGCGCCACCTATTGGTGAAACAGGAAGTCCTCATAACTCTTCCATACATTATCCGATTTGTCCGATTTATCTCACGCTTCATGACGGTTCTGTCCTGAACACATCTATGTGTCAGTATTGCGTCATACTTATAGCGCCACCTATTGGTGAAACAGGAAGTCCTCATAACTCCTCCATACATTATCCAATTCGTCCGATATATCTCACGCTTCATGAAGGTTCTGTCCTGAACACATCTATGTGTCAGTATTGTGTCATACTTATAGCGCCACCTATTGGTGAAACAGGAAGTCCTCATAACTCCTACATACATTATCCAATTCCTCCGATATATCTCACGCTTCATGAAGGTTCTGTCCTGAACACATCTATGTGTCAGTATTGTGTCATACTTATAGCGCCACCTATTGGTGAAACAGGAAGTCCTCATAACTCCTACATACATTATCCAATTCGTCCGATATATCTCACGCTTCATGACGGTTCTGTCCTGAACACATCTTTGTGTCAGTATTGCGTCATACTTATAGCGCCACCTATTGGTGAAACAGGAAGTCCTCATAACTCCTGCATACATCATCCGATTTGCACCAAATTGCTGACGCTTCATGAAGGTCACCTTCTGAACACATCTATGCGTCGGTATTGAGTAACACTTACAGCGCCACCTACTGGTGAAACAGGAAGTACTCATAACTACTACATACATTATCCGATTTACTCCAAATTGCTCATGCTTGATGAAGGTCGCATCTTGAACACATCTGTAGGTCAGTATTGCGTCATACCTACAGCGCCACCTACTGCTTACAGGAAGTCCTCATAACTCCTACATACTTTGTCCGATTTACACAACATTTCTCACGCTTCATCAAGGTACTGTCCTGAACACATCGATGCGTCGGTATTGAGTCACGCTTAGAGCGCCACCTACTGGTGACAGGAAGTTTCTGTCAGTACTGGACACCGAAATAGCACACCCTTTAACGGCGCCACACCCCGACCCGCGTGGGGTGCGAGGGCCCGCTCACTGCTGCTCGCAGCACTAGTTAGGGCCCGAGCACTGGCGGTGCGAGGCCCTATTGAAACTCGAAGGATTATTAGGGCCCGAGCACTGGCGGTGCGAGGCCCTATTGAAACTCGAAGGATTATTATTCTTCTCCTTCTTCTCCTTCTTCTCCTTTACTCCAAACAAATGCCTTTTAGGCGGCCTGAACATCGATGAAAACGGATGAAACTTTGCAGATACGTCAGTCCCGGTGAAAAATTTGATAATTCATGGGTGACGGAAATGGGCGTGGCAAAACGGCTCAAGAGCGCCCCCTGGAAAGTTTCAAATGGCGAGCCCCACCTTTCAGTTTGATGTAGGCGAACGAAATTCGGAGGGCATATGTATTTCATCGAGCCACACTAAAATGTCTCTTGGAGCTATACCCAACATGCAACAGGAAGTCCGCCATTTTGCTCTTAATGTGCCATTTTGTCCTTGTTTTGACCATTTCCATGCCTCGTACTTCGACGAACTCCTCCTACAGATTTCATCCGATCAACTTCATATCGGGTCAGCTTCATCTTAAGACCTTTGTGATCAAAAGTTATCAAAAAAATTGAGTTTTCACCAAACACCCTTGCCGTGGCGCCCCGCCAAAGTTTGACATTTCGCCATAAAACACGAAGTCCTCATAACTCCTCCATACATGATCCGATTTGTCCGATATGTCTCACGCTTCATGACGGTTCTGTCCTGAACACATCTATGTGTCAGTATTGCGTCATACTTATAGCGCCACCTATTGGTGAAACAGTACGTCCTCATAACTCCTCCATACATTATCCGATTTGTCCGATATGTCTCACGCTTCATGACGGTTCTGTCCTGAACACATCTATGTGTCAGTATTGCGTCATACTTATAGCGCCACCTATTGGTGAAACAGTACGTCCTCATAACTCCTCCATACATTATCCGATTTGTCCGATATGTCTCACGCTTCATGACGGTTCTGTCCTGAACACATCTATGTGTCAGTATTGCGTCATACTTATAGCGCCACCTATTGGTGAAACAGTACGTCCTCATAACTCCTCCATACATTATCCGATTTGTCCGATATGTCTCACGCTTCATGACGGTTCTGTCCTGAACACATCTATGTGTCAGTATTGCGTCATACTTATAGCGCCACCTATTGGTGAAACAGTACGTCCTCATAACTCCTCCATACATTATCCGATTTGTCCGATATGTCTCACGCTTCATGACGGTTCTGTCCTGAACACATCTATGTGTCAGTATTGCATCATACTTATAGCGCCACCTATTGGTGAAACAGGAAGTCCTCATAACTCCTACATACATTATCCAATTCGTCCGATATATCTCACGCTTCATGACGGTTCTGTCCTGAACACATCTATGTGTCAGTATTGCATCATACTTATAGCGCCACCTATTGGTGAAACAGGAAGTCCTCATAACTCCTACATACATTATCCAATTCGTCCGATATATCTCACGCTTCATGACGGTTCTGTCCTGAACACATCTATGTGTCAGTATTGCATCATACTTATAGCGCCACCTATTGGTGAAACAGGAAGTCCTCATAACTCCTACATACATTATCCAATTCGTCCGATATATCTCACGCTTCATGAAGGTTCTGTCCTGAACACATCTATGTGTCAGTATTGCGTCATACGTATAGTGCCACCTATTGGTGAAACAGGAAATCCTCATAACTCCTACATACGTTATCCGATTTACTCAACATTTCTCACGCTTCATCAAGGTACCGTCCTGAACACATCTATGCTTCGGTATTGAGTCACGCCTAGAGCGCCACCTACTGGTGACAGGAAGTTTCTCTCAGTACTGCACACCGAAATAGCACAGCCTTTAACGGCGCCACACCCCGACACGCGTGGGGTGCGAGGGCCCGCTCACTGCTGCTCGCAGCCCTAGTTATTATTATTCTCCTTCTTCTTCCAAAACAAATGCATTTTTGGCGGCCTAAACATCGATGAAAACGGATGAAACTTTGCAGATACGTCAGTCCCGGTGAAAAATTTGATAATTCATGGGTGACGGAAATGGGCGTGGCAAAACGGCTCAAGAGCGCCCCCTGGAAAATTTAAAATGGCGAGCCCCACCTTTCAGTTTGATGTAGGGGAAAGAAATTCGGAGGGCACATGTATTTCATCGAGACACACTAAAATGTCTCTTGGAGCTATACCCAACATGCAACAGGAAGTCCGCCATTTTGCTCTTAATGTGCCATTTTGTCCTTGTTTTGACCATTTCCATGCCTCGTACTTCGACGAACTCCTCCTACAGATTTCATCCGATCAACTTCATATCGGGTCAGCTTCATCTTAAGACCTTTGTGATCAAAAGTTATCAAAAAAATTGAGTTTTCACCAAACACCCTTGCCGCGGCGCCCCGCCAAAGTTTGACATTTCGCCATAAAACACGATGTCCTCATAACTCCTCCATACATTATCCGATTTGTCCGATATATCTCACGCTTCATGACGGTTCTGTCCTGAACACATCTATGGGTCAGTATTGCGTCATACTTATAGCGCCACCTATTGGTGAAACAGGAAGTCCTCATAACTCCTCCATACATTATCGGATTTGTCCGATATATCTCACGCTTCATGACGGTTGTGTCCTGAACACATCTATGGGTCAGTATTGCGTCATACTTATAGCGCCACCTATTGGTGAAACAGGAAGTCCTCATAACTCCTCCATACATTATCGGATTTGTCCGATATATCTCACGCTTCATGACGGTTCTGTCCTGAACACATCTATGTGTCAGTATTGCGTCATACTTATAGCGCCACCTATTGGTGAAACAGGAAGTCCTCATAACTCCTACATACATTATCCGATTTGTCCGATATATCTCACGCTTCATGACGGTTCTGTCCTGAACACATCTATGTGTCAGTATTGCGTCATACTTATAGCGCCACCTATTGGTGAAACAGGAAGTCCTCATAACTCCTCCATACATTATCCGATTTGTCCGATATATCTCACGCTTCATGACGGTTCTGTCCTGAACACATCTATGTGTCAGTATTGCATCATACTTATAGCGCCACCTATTGGTGAAACAGTAAGTCCTCATAACTCCTCCATACATTATCCAATTTGTCCGATATATCTCACGCTTCATGACGGTTCTGTCCTGAACACATCTATGTGTCAGTATTGCGTCATACTTATAGCGCCACCTATTGGTGAAACAGGAAGTCCTCATAACTCCTCCATACATTATCCAATTTGTCCGATATATCTCACGCTTCATCACGGTTCTGTCCTGAACACATCTATGTGTCAGTATTGCGTCATACTTATAGCGCCACCTATTGGTGAAACAGGAAGTCCTCATAACTCCTCCATACATTATCCAATTTGTCCGATATATCTCACGCTTCATGACGGTTCTGTCCTGAACACATCTATGTTTCAGTATTGCGTCATACTTATAGCGCCACCTATTGGTGAAACAGGAAGTCCTCATAACTCCTCCATACATTATCCGATTTGTCCGATATATCTCACGCTTCATGACGGTTCTGTCCTGAACACATCTATGTTTCAGTATTGCGTCATACTTATAGCGCCACCTATTGGTGAAACAGGAAGTCCTCATAACTCCTCCATACATTATCCAATTTGTCCGATATAGCTCACGCTTCATGACGGTTCTGTCCTGAACACATCTATGTGTCAGTATTGCGTCATACTTATAGCGCCACCTATTGGTGAAACAGGAAGTCCTCATAACTCCTGCATACATCATCCGATTTGCACCAAATTGCTGACGCTTCATGAAGGTGGCCTTCTGAACCCATCTATGTGTCGGTATTGAGTCACACTTACAGCGCCACCTACTGGTGAAACAGGAAGTCCTCATAACTCCTACATACGTTATCCGATTTACTCAACATTTCTCACGCTTCATCAAGGTACCGTCCTGAACACATCTATGCTTCGGTATTGAGTCACGCCTAGAGCGCCACCTACTGGTGACAGGAAGTTTCTCTCAGTACTGCACACCGAAATAGCACAGCCTTTAACGGCGCAGCACCCCGACACGCGTGGGGTGCGAGGGCCCGCTCACTGCTGCTCGCAGCACTAGTTAGGGCCCGAGCACTGGCGGTGCGAGGCCCTATTGAAACTCGAAGGATTATTCTTCTCCCCAAACAAATGCCTTTTTGGCGGCCTAAACATCGATGAAAACGGATGAAACTTTGCAGATACATCAGTCCCGGTGAAAATCGGATATTTCATTGGTGACGGAAATGGGCGTGGCAAAACGGCTCAAGAGCGCCCCCTGGAAAGTTTAAAATGGCGAGCCCCACCTTTCAGTTTGATGTAGGCGAACGAAATTCGGTGGGCATATGTATTTCATCGAGCCACACTTAAATGTCTCTTGGAGCTTTACCCAACATGCAACCGGAAGTCCGCCATTTTGCTCTTAATGTGCCATTTTCTCCTTGTTTTGACCATTTCCATGCCTCGTACTTCGACGAACTCCTCCTACAGATTTCATCCGATCAACTTCATATCGGGTCAGCTTCATCTTAAGACCTTTGTGATCAAAGGTTATCAAAGAAATTGAGTTTTCACCAAACACCCTTGCCGTGGCGCCCCGCCAAAGTTTGACATTTCGCCATAAAACACGAAGTCCTCATAACTCCTCCATACATTATCCAATTTGTCCGATATATCTCACGCTTCATGACGGTTCTGTCCTGAACACATCTATGTGTCAGTATTGCGTCATACTTATAGCGCCACCTATTGGTGAAACAGGAAGTCCTCATAACTCCTACATACATTATCCAATTCGTCCGATATATCTCACGCTTCGTGACGGTTCTGTCCTGAACACATCTATGTGTCAGTATTGCGTCATACTTATAGCGCCACCTATTGGTGAAACAGGAAGTCCTCATAACTCTTCCATACATTATCCGATTTGTCCGATATATCTCACGCTTCATGAGGGTTCTGTCCTGAACACATCTATGTGTCAGTATTGCGTCATACTTATAGCGCCACCTATTGGTGAAACAGGAAGTCCCCATAACTCCTCCATACATTATCGGATTTGTCCGATATATCTCACGCTTCATGACGGTTCTGTCCTGAACACATCTATGTGTCAGTATTGCGTCATACTTATAGCGCCACCTATTGGTGAAACAGGAAGTCCTCATAACTCCTACATACATTATCCAATTCGTCCGATATATCTCACGCTTCATGACGGTTCTGTCCTGAACACATCTATGTGTCAGTATTGCGTCATACTTATAGCGCCACCTATTGGTGAAACAGGAAGTCCCCATAACTCCTCCATACATTATCGGATTTGTCCGATATATCTCACGCTTCATGACGGTTCTGTCCTGAACACATCTTTGTGTCAGTATTGCGTCATACTTATAGCGCCACCTATTGGTGAAACAGGAAGTCCTCATAACTCCTACATACATTATCCAATTTGTCCGATATATCTCACGCTTCATGACGGTTCTGTCCTGAACACATCTATGTGTCAGTATTGCGTCATACTTATAGCGCCACCTATTGGTGAAACAGTAAGTCCTCATAACTCCTACATACATTATCCAATTCGTCCGATATATCTCACGCTTCATGAAGGTTCTGTGCTGAACACATCTATGTGTCAGTATTGTATCATACTTATAGCGCCACCTATTGGTGAAACATGAAGTCCTCATAACTCCTCCATACATTATCCGATTTGTCCGATATATCTCACGCTTCATGACGGTTCTGTCCTGAACACATCTATGTGTCAGTATTGCGTCATACTTATAGCGCCACCTATTGGTGTAACAGGAAGTCCCCATAACTACTACATACATTATCGGATTTGTCCGATATATCTCACGCTTCATGATGGTTCTGTCCTGAACACATCTATGTGTCAGTATTGCGTCATACTTATAGCGCCACCTATTGGTGAAACAGGAAGTCCTCATAACTCCTACATACATTATCCAATTCGTTCGATATATCTCACGCTTCATGACGGTTCTGTCCTGAACACATCTATGTGTCAGTATTGCATCATACTTATAGCGCCACCTATTGGTGAAACAGGAAGTCCTCATAACTCCTACATACGTTATCCGATTTACTCCAAATTGCTCAGGGTTGATGAAGGTCACGTCCTGAACACATCTGTGCGTGAGCATTGAGTCATACTAATAGCGCCACCTACTGCTTACAGGAAGTCATCATAACTCCTACATACATTGTCCGATTTACACAACATTTCTCACGCTTCATCAAGGTACCGTCCTGAACACATCTATGCGTTTGTATTGAGTCACGCTTAGAGCGCCACCTACTGGTAACAGGAAGATTCTCTCAGTACTGGACACCGAAATAGCACACACTTTAACGGCGCCACACCCCGACCCGCGTGGGGTGCGAGGGCCCGCTCACTGCTGCTCGCAGCCCTAGTTATTATTATTATTCTCCTTCTTCTTCTTTACTCCAAACAAATGCCTTTTAGGCGGCCTGAACATCGATGAAAACGGATGAAACTTTGCAGATACGTCAGTCCCGGTGAAAAATTTGATAATTCATGGGTGACGGAAATGGGCGTGGCAAAACGGCTCAAGAGCGCCCCCTGGAAAGTTTCAAATGGCGAGCCCCACCTTTCAATTTGATGTAGGCGAACGAAATTCGGAGGGCATATGTATTTCAGCGAGCCACACTTAAATGTCTCTTGGAGCTATACCCAACATGCAACAGGAAGTCCGCCATTTTGCTCTTAATGTGCCATTTTGTCCTTGTTTTGACCATTTCCATGCCTCGTACTTCGACGAACTCCTCCTACAGATTTCATCCGATCAACTTCATATCGGGTCAGCTTCATCGTAAGACCTTTGTGATCAAAAGTTATCAAAAAAATTGAGTTTTCACCAAACACCCTTGCCGTGGCGCCCCGCCAAAGTTTGACATTTCGCCATAAAACACGAAGTCCTCATAACTCCTCCATACATTATTCAATTTGTCCGATATATCTCACGCTTCATGACGGTTCTGTCCTGAACACATCTATGTGTCAGTATTGCGTCATACTTATAGCGCCACCTATTGGTGAAACAGGAAGTCCTCATAACTCCTCCATACATTATCCAATTTGTCCGATATATCTCACGCTTCATGACGGTTCTGTCCTGAACACATCTTTGTGTCAGTATTGCGTCATACTTATAGCGCCACCTATTGGTGAAACAGGAAGTCCTCATAACTCCTCCATACATTATCCAATTTGTCCGATATGGCTCACGCTTCATGACGGTTCTGTCCTGAACACATCTATGTGTCAGTATTGCGTCATACGTATAGCGCCACCTATTGGTGAAACAGGAAGTCCTCATAACTCCTGCATACATCATCCGATTTGCACCAAATTGCTGACGCTTCATGAAGGTGGCCTTCTGAACCCATCTATGTGTCGGTATTGAGTCACACTCACAGCGCCACCTACTGGTGAAACAGGAAGTCCTCATAACTCCTACATACGTTATCCGATTTACTCAACATTTCTCACGCTTCATCAAGGTACCGTCCTGAACACATCTATGCTTCGGTATTGAGTCACGCCTAGAGCGCCACCTACTGGTGACAGGAAGTTTCTCTCAGTACTGCACACCGCCAAAGTTTGATATTTCGCCATAAAACACGAAGTCCTCATAACTCCTCCATACATTATCCAATTTGTCAGATATATCTCACGCTTCATGACGGTTCTGTCCTGAACACATCTATGTGTCAGTATTGCATCATACTTATAGCGCCACCTATTGGTGAAACAGGAAGTCCTCATTACTCCTCCATACATTATCCAATTCGTCCAATATATCTCACGCTTCATGAAGGTTCTGTCCTGAACACATCTATGTGTCAGTATTGCGTCATACTTATAGCGCCACCTATTGGTAAAACAGGAAGTCCTCATAACTCCTCCATACATTATCCGATTTGTCCGATATATCTCACGCTTCATGACGGTTCTGTCCTGAACACATCTATGTGTCAGTATTGCGTCATACTTATAGCGCCACCTATTGGTGAAACAGTACGTCCTCATAACTCCTCCATACATTATCCGATTTGTCCGATATGTCTCACGCTTCATGACGGTTCTGTCCTGAACACATCTATGTGTCAGTATTGCGTCATACTTATAGCGCCACCTATTGGTGAAACAGGAAGTCCTCATAACTCCTCCATACATTATCCAATTTGTCCGATATATCTCACGCTTCATGACGGTTCTGTCCTGAACACATCTATGTGGCAGTATTGCGTCATACTTATAGCGCCACCTATTGGTGAAACAGGAAGTCCTCATAACTCCTGCATACATCATCCGATTTGCACCAAATTGCTGACGCTTCATGAAGGTCACCTTCTGAACACATCTATGCGTCGGTATTGAGTTACACTTACAGCGCCACCTACTGGTGAAACAGGAAGTACTCATAACTCCTACATACATTATCCGATTTACTCCAAATTGCTCATGCTTGATGAAGGTCGCATCTTGAACACATCTGTAGGTCAGTATTGCGTCATACCTACAGCGCCACCTACTGCTTACAGGAAGTCCTCATAACTCCTACATACTTTGTCCGATTTACACAACATTTCTCACGCTTCATCAAGGTACTGTCCTGAACACATCTATGCGTCGGTATTGAGTCATGCTTAGAGCGCCACCTACTGGTGACAGGAAGTTTCTGTCAGTACTGGACACCGAAATAGCACACCCTTTAACGGCGCCACACCCCGACCCGCGTGGGGTGCGAGGGCCCGCTCACTGCTGCTCGCAGCACTAGTTAGGGCCCGAGCACTGGCGGTGCGAGGCCCTATTGAAACTCGAAGGATTATTATTAGGGCCCGAGCACTGGCGGTGCGAGGCCCTATTGAAACTCGAAGGATTATTATTATTCTCCTTATTCTCCTTCTTCTCCTTCTTCTTCCGAAACAAATGCCTTTTTGGCGGCCTAAACATCAATGAAAACGGATGAAACTTTGCAGATACATCAGTCCCGGTGAAAATCGGATATATCATTGGTGACGGAAATGGGCGTGGCAAAACGGCTCAAGAGCGCCCCCTGGAAAGTTTAAAATGGCGAGCCCCACCTTTCAGTTTGATGTAGGCGAACGAAATTCGGTGGGCATATGTATTTCATCGAGCCACACTTAAATGTCTCTTGGAGCTTTACCCAACATGCAACAGGAAGTCCGCCATTTTGCTCTTAATGTGCCATTTTGTCCTTGTTTTGACCATTTCCATGCCTCGTACTTCGACGAACTCCTCCTACAGATTTCATCCGATCAACTTCATATCGGATCAGCTTCATCTTAAGACCTTTGTGATCAAAAGTTATCAAAAAAATTGAGTTTTCACCAAACACCCTTGCCGTGGCGCCCCGCCAAAGTTTGACATTTCGCCATAAAACACGAAGTCCTCATAACTCCTACATACATTATCCAATTTGTCCGATATATCTCACGCTTCATGACGGTTCTGTCCTGAACACATCTATGTGTCAGTATTGCGTCATACTTATAGCGCCACCTATTGGTGAAACAGGAAGTCCTCATAACTCCTCCATACATTATCCAATTTGTCCGATATATCTCACGCTTCATGACGGTTCTGTCCTGAACACATCTATGTGTCAGTATTGCGTCATACTTATAGCGCCACCTATTGGTGAAACAGGAAGTCCTCATAACTCCTCCATACATTATCCAATTTGTCCGATATATCTCACGCTTCATGACGGTTCTGTCCTGAACACATCTATGTGTCAGTATTGCATCATACTTATAGCGCCACCTATTGGTGAAACAGGAAGTCCTCATAACTCCTACATACATTATCCAATTTGCACCAAATTGCTCATGCTTGATGAAGGTCACATCTTGAACACATCTGTAAGTCAGTATTGCGTCATACCTACAGCGCCACCTACTGGTGAAACAGGAAGTCCTCATAACTCCTACATACGTTATCCGATTTACTCGAAATTGCTCACCCTTGATGAAGGTCGCATCCTGAACACATCTGTAGATCAGTATTGAGTCATACTTATAGCGCCGCCTACAGGTCAAGCAGGAAGTCATTATAACTCCTATATACATTATCCGATTTACTCAACATTTCTCACGCGTCATCAAGGTACCATCCTGAACACATCTATGCATCGGTATTGAGTCACACTTAGAGCGCCACCTACTGGTGACAGGAAGTTTCTCTCAGTACTGCACACCGAAATAGCACACCCTTTAACGGCGCCACACCCCGACACGCGTGGGGTGCGAGGGCCCGCTCACTGCTGCTCGCAGCCCTAGTTAGGGCCCGAGCACTGGCGGTGCGAGGCCCTATTGAATTTCGAAGGATTATTATTCTACCTTCTTTGTCTACCTTCTCCTTCTTTACTCCAAACAAATGCCTTTTAGGCGGCCTGAACATCGATGAAAACGGATGAAACTTTGCAGATACGTCAATCCCGGTGAAAAATTTGATAATTCATGGGTGACGGAAATGGGCGTGGCAAAACGGCTCAAGAGCGCCCCCTGGAAAATCTAAAATGGCGAGCCCCACCTTTCAGTTTGATGTAGGCGAACGAAATTCGGTGGGCATATGTATTTCATCGAGCCACACTTAAATGTCTCTTGGAGCTATACCCAACATGCAACAGGAAGTCCGCCATTTTGCTTTTAATGTGCCATTTTGTCCTTGTTTTGACCATTTCCATGCCTCGTACTTCGACGAACTCCTCCTACAGATTTCATCCGATCAACTTCATATCGGGTCAGCTTCATCTTAAGACCTTTGTGATCAAAAGTTATCAAAAAAATTGAGTTTTCACCAAACACCCTTGCCGTGGCGCCCCGCCAAAGTTTGACATTTCGCCATAAAACACGAAGTCCTCATAACTCCTCCATACATTATCCAATTTGTCCGATATATCTCACGCTTCATGACGGTTATGTCCTGAACACATCTATGTGTCAGTATTGCGTCATACTTATAGCGCCACCTATTGGTGAAACAGGAAGTCCTCATAACTCCTCCATACATTATCCAATTTGTCCGATATATCTCACGCTTCATGGCGGTTCTGTCCTGAACACATCTATGTGTCAGTATTGCGTCATACTTATAGCGCCACCTATTGGTGAAACAGGAAGTCCTCATAACTCCTCCATACATTATCCAATTTGTCCGATATATCTCACGCTTCATGACGGTTCTGTCCTGAACACATCTATGTGTCAGTATTGCGTCATACTTATAGCGCCACCTATTGGTGAAACAGGAAGTCCTCATAACTCCTCCATACATTATCCAATTTGTCCGATATATCTCACGCTTCATGACGGTTCTGTCCTGAACACATCTGTTTCAGTATTGTGTCATACTTATAGCGCCACCTATTGGTGAAACAGGAAGTCCTCATAACTCCTCCATACATTATCCAATTCGTCCGATATATCTCACGCTTCATGAAGGTTCTGTCCTGAACACATCTATGTGTCAGTATTGCGTCATACTTATAGCGCCACCTATTGGTGAAACAGGAAGTCCTCATAACTCCTACATACATTATCCAATTCGTCCGATATATCTCACGCTTCATGAAGGTTCTGTCCTGAACACATCTATGTGTCAGTATTGCGTCATACTTATAGCGCCACCTATTGGTAAAACAGGAAGTCCTCATAACTCCTCCATACATTATCCGATTTGTCCGATATATCTCACGCTTCATGACGGTTCTGTCCTGAACACATCTATGTGTCAGTATTGCGTCATACTTATAGCGCCACCTATTGGTGAAACAGGAAGTCCTCATAACTCCTCCATACATTATCCGATTTGTCCGATTTATCTCACGCTTCCTGACGGTTCTGTCCTGAACACATGTATGTGTCAGTATTGCGTCATACGTATAGCGCCACCTATTGGTGAAACAGGAAGTCCTCATAACTCCTGCATACATCATCCGATTTGCACCAAATTGCTGACGCTTCATGAAGGTCACCTTCTGAACACATCTATGCGTCGGTATTGAGTTACACTTACAGCGCCACCTACTGGTGAAACAGGAAGTACTCATAACTCCTACATACATTATCCGATTTACTCCAAATTGCTCACGCTTGATGAAGGTCGCATCTTGAACACATCTGTAGGTCAGTATTGCGTCATACCTACAGCGCCACCTACTGCTTACAGGAAGTCCTCATAACTCCTACATACTTTGTCCGATTTACACAACATTTCTCACGCTTCATCAAGGTACCGTCCTGAACACATCTATGCGTCGGTATTGAGTTACGCTTAGAGTGCCACCTACTGGTGACAGGAAGTTTCTGTCAGTACTGGACACCGAAATAGCACACCCTTTAACGGTGCCACACCCCGACCCGCATGGGGTGCGAGGGCCCGCTCACTGCTGCTCGCAGCACTAGTTAGGGCCCGAGCACTGGCGGTGCGAGGCCCTATTGTATTTCGAAGGATTATTATTAGGGCCCGAGCACTGGCGGTGCGAGGCCCTATTGTATTTCGAAGGATTATTATTAGGGCCCGAGCACTGGCGGTGCGAGGCCCTATTGTATTTCGAAGGATTATTAGGGCCCGAGCACTGGCGGTGCGAGGCCCTATTGAAACTCGAAGGATTATTATTATTCTCCTTATTCTCCTTCTTCTCCTTCTTCTTCCGAAACAAATGCCTTTTTGGCGGCCTAAACATCAATGAAAACGGATGAAACTTTGCAGATACATCAGTCCCGGTGAAAATCGGATATATCATTGGTGACGGAAATGGGCGTGGCAAAACGGCTCAAGAGCGCCCCCTGGAAAGTTTAAAATGGCGAGCCCCACCTTTCAGTTTGATGTAGGCGAACGAAATTCGGAGGGCATATGTATTTCATCGAGACACACTAAAATGTCTCTTGAAACTATACCCAACATGCAACAGGAAGTCCGCCATTTTGCTCTTAATGTGCCATTTTGTCCTTGTTTTGACCATTTCCATGCCTCGTACTTCGACGAACTCCTCCTACAGATTTCATCCGATCAACTTCATATCGGGTCAGCTTCATCTTAAGACCTTTGTGATCAAAAGTTATCAAAAAAATTGAGTTTTCACCAAACACCCTTGCCGTGGCGCCCCGCCAAAGTTTGACATTTCGCCATAAAACACGAAGTCCTCATAACTCCTCCATACATTATCCAATTTGTCCGATATATCTCACGCTTCATGACGGTTCTGTCCTGAACACATCTATGTGTCAGTATTGCATCATACTTATAGCGCCACCTATTGGTGAAACAGGAAGTCCTCATAACTCCTCCATACATTATCCGATTTGTCCGATATATCTCACGCTTCATGACGGTTCTGTCCTGAACACATCTATGTGTCAGTATTGCGTCATACTTATAGCGCCACCTATTGGTGAAACAGGAAGTCCTCATAACTCCTCCATACATTATCCGATTTGTCTGATATATCTCACGCTTCATGACGGTTCTGTCCTGAACACATCTATGTGTCAGTATTGCGTCATACTTATAGCGCCACCTATTGGTGAAACAGGAAGTCCTCATAACTCCTCCATACATTATCCGATTTGTCCGATTTATCTCACGCTTCATGACGGTTCTGTCCTGAACACATCTATGTGTCAGTATTGCGTCATACTTATAGCGCCACCTATTGGTGAAACAGGAAGTCCTCATAACTCCTGCATACATTATCCGATTTGCACCAAATTGCTGACGCTTCATGAAGGTCACCTTCTGAACACATCTATGCGTCGGTATTGAGTTACACTTACAGCGCCACCTACTGGTGAAACAGGAAGTACTCATAACTCCTACATACATTATCCGATTTACTCCAAATTGCTCACGCTTGATGAAGGTCGCATCTTGAACACATCTGTAGGTCAGTATTGCGTCATACCTACAGCGCCACCTACTGCTTACAGGAAGTCCTCATAACTCCTACATACTTTGTCCGATTTACACAACATTTCTCACGCTTCATCAAGGTACCGTCCTGAACACATCCATGCGTCGGTATTGAGTCACGCTTAGAGCGCCACCTACTGGTGACAGGAAGTTTCTGTCAGTACTGGACACCGAAATAGCACACCCTTTAACGGCGCCACACCCCGACACGCGTGGGGTGCGAGGGCCCGCTCACTGCTGCTCGCAGCCCTAGTTCTTCTTGTTCTTCTCCCCAAACAAATGCCTTTTTGGCGGCCTAAACATCGATGAAAACGGATGAAACTTTGCAGATACGTCAGTCCCGGTGAAAAATTTGATAATTCATGGGTGACGGAAATGGGCGTGGCAAAACGGCTCAAGAGCGCCCCCTGGAAAGTTTCAAATGGCGAGCCCCACCTTTCAGTTTGATGTAGGCGAACGAAATTCGGAGGGCATATGTAGTTCATCGAGACGCACTAAAATGTCTCTTGGAGCTATACCCAACATGCAACAGGAAGGCCGCCATCTTGATTTTAATGTGCCATTTTGTCCTTGTTTTGACCATTTCCATGCCTCGTACTTCGACGAACTCCTCTTACAGATTTCATCCGATCAACTTCATATCGGGTCAGCTTCATCTTAAGACCTTTGTGATCAAAAGTTATCAAAAAAATTGAGTTTTCACTAAACACCCTTGCCGTGGCGCCCCGCCAAAGTTTGACATTTCGCCATAAAACACGAAGTCCTCATAACTCCTCCATACATTATCCAATTTGTCCGATATATCTCACGCTTCATGACGGTTCTGTCCTGAACACATCTATGTGTCAGTATTGCATCATACTTATAGCGCCACATATTGGTGAAACAGGAAGTCCTCATAACTCCTCCATACATTGTCCAATTCGTCCGATATATCTCACGCTTCATGAAGGTTCTGTCCTGAACACATCTATGTGTCAGTATTGCGTCATAATTATAGCGCCACCTATTGGTAAAACAGGAAGTCCTCATAACTCCTCCATACATTATCCGATTTGTCCGATATATCTCACGCTTCATGACGGTTCTGTCCTGAACACATCTATGTGTCAGTATTGCGTCATACTTATAGCGCCACCTATTGGTGAAACAGGAAGTCCTCATAACTCCTCCATACATTATCCAATTTGTCCGATATATCTCACGCTTCATGACGGTTCTGTCCTGAACACATCTATGTGTCAGTATTGCGTCATACTTATAGCGCCACCTATTGGTGAAACAGGAAGTCCTCATAACTCCTCCATACATTATCCAATTTGTCCGATATATCTCACGCTTCATGACGGTTCTGTCCTGAACACATCTATGTGTCAGTATTGCGTCATACTTATAGCGCCACCTATTGGTGAAACAGGAAGTACTCATAACTCCTCCATACATTATCCAATTTGTCCGATATATCTCACGCTTCATGACGGTTCTGTCCTGAACACATCTATGTGTCAGTATTGCGTCATACTTATAGCGCCACCTATTGGTGAAACAGGAAGTCCTCATAACTCCTCCATACATTATCCAATTTGTCCGATATATCTCACGCTTCATGACGGTTCTGTCCTGAACACATCTATGTGTCAGTATTGCGTCATACTTATAGCGCCACCTATTGGTGAAACAGGAAGTCCTCATAACTCCTCCATACATTATCCAATTTGTCCGATATATCTCACGCTTCATGATGGCTCTGTCCTGAACACATCTATGTGTCAGTATTGCGTCATACTTATAGCGCCACCTATTGGTGAAACAGGAAGTCCTCATAACTCCTGCATACATCATCCGATTTGCACCAAATTGCTCATGCTTGATGAAGGTTGCATCTTGAACACATCTGTAGGTCAGTATTGCGTCATACCTACAGCGCCACCTACTGCTTACAGGAAGTCCTCATAACTCCTACATACTTTGTCCGATTTACACAACATTTCTCACACTTCATCAAGGTACTGTCCTGAACACATCTATGCGTCGGTATTGAGTCACGCTTAGAGCGCCACCTACTGGTGACAGGACGTTTCTGTCAGTACTGGACACCGAAATAGCACATCCTTTAACGGCGGCACACCCCGAACCGCGTGGGGTGCGAGGGCCCGCTCACTGCTGCTCGCAGCACTAGTTAGGGCCCGAGCACTGGCTGTGCGAGGCCCTATTGAAACTCGAAGGATTATTATTATTATTATTCTCCTTCTTCTTTACTCCAAACAAATGCCTTTTAGGGGGCCTGAACATCGATAAAAACGGATGAAACTTTGCAGATACGTCAGGCCCGGTGAAAAATTTGATAAATTATGGGTGACGGAAATGGGCGTGGCAAAACGGCTCAAGAGCGCCCCCTGGAAAGTTTAAAATGGCGAGCCCCACCTTTCAGTTTGATGTAGGCGAACGAAATTCGGAGGGCATATGTATTTCATCGAGACGCACTAAAATGTCTCTTGGAGCTATACCCAACATGCAACAGGAAGGCCGCCATTTTGCTTTTAATGTGCCATTTAGTCCTTGTTTTGACCATTTCCATGCCTCGTACTTCGACGAACTCCTCCTACAGATTTCATCCGATCAACTTCATATCGGGTCGGCTTCATCTTAAGACCTTTGTGATCAAAAGTTATCAAAAAAATTGAGTTTTCACAACACACCCTTGCCGTGGCGCCCCGCTAAAGTTTGACATTTCGCCATAAAACACGAAGTCCTCATAACTCCTCCATACATTATCCAATTTGTCCGATATATCTCACGCTTCATGACGGTCCTGTCCTGAACACATCTATGTGTCAGTATTGCGTCATACTTATAGCGCCACCTATTGGTGAAACAGGAAGTCCTCATAACTCCTCCATACATTATCCAATTTGTCCGATATATCTCACGCTTCATGACGGTTCTGTCCTGAACACATCTATGTGTCAGTATTGCGTCATACTTATAGCGCCACCTATTGGTGAAACAGGAAGTCCTCATAACTCCTCCATACATTATCCAATTTGTCCGATATAGCTCACGCTTCATGACGGTTCTGTCCTGAACACATCTATGTGTCAGTATTGCGTCATACGTATAGCGCCACCTATTGGTGAAACAGGAAGTCCTCATAACTCCTGCATACATCATCCGATTTGCACCAAATTGCTGACGCTTCATGAAGGTAACCTTCTGAACACATCTATGCATCGGTATTGAGTCACACTTACAGCGCCACCTACTGGTGAAACAGGAAGTCCTCATAACTCCTACATACTTTGTCCGATTTACACAACATTTCTCACGCTTCATCAAGGTACTGTCCTGAACACATCTATTTAGGGCCCGAGCACTGGCGGTGCGAGGCCCTATTGTATTTCGAAGGATTATTATTCTCCTACCTTCTTCTTCTCCCCAAACAAATGCCTTTTTGACGGCCTAAACATCGATGAAAACGGATGAAACTTTGCAGATACGTCAGGCCCGGTGAAAAATTTGATAATTCATGGGTGACGGAAATGGGCGTGGCAAAACGGCTCAAGAGCGCCCCCTGGAAAATTTAAAATGGCGAGCCCCACCTTTCAGTTTGATGTAGGCGAACGAAATTCGGTGGGCATATGTAGTTCATCGAGCCACACTAAAATGTCTCTTGGAGCTATACCCAACATGCAACAGGAAGTCCGCCATTTTGCTCTTAATGTGCCATTTTCCCCTTGTTTTTACCATTTCCATGCCTCGTACTTTAACGAACTCCTCCTACAGATTTCATCCGATCAACTTCCTATTCGGTCAGCTTCATCTCAAGACCTTTGTGATCAAAAGTTATCAAAAAAATTGAGTTTTCACCAAACACCCTTGCCGTGGCGCCCCGCCAAAGTTTGACATTTCGCCATAAAACACGAAGTCCTCATAACTCCTCCATACATTATCCAATTTCTCCAATATATCTCACGCTTCATGATGGTTCTGTCCTGAACAGATCTATGTGTCAGTATTGCGTCATACTTATAGCGCCACCTATTGGTGAAACAGGAAGTCCTCATAACTCCTACATACATTATCCAATTCGTCCGATATATCTCACGCTTCATGACGGTTCTGTCCTGAACACATCTATGTGTCAGTATTGCATCATACTTATAGCGCCACCTATTGGTGAAACAGGAAGTCCTCATAACTCCTACATACATTATCCAATTCGTCCGATATATCTCACGCTTCATGAAGGTTCTGTCCTGAACACATCTATGTGTCAGTATTGCGTCATACTTATAGCGCCACCTATTGGTAAAACTGGAAGTCCTCATAACTCCTACATACATTATCCAATTTGTCCGATATATCTCACGCTTCATGACGGTTCTGTCCTGAACACATCTATGTGTCAGTATTGCATCATACTTATAGCGCCACCTATTGGTGAAACAGGAAGTCCTCATAACTCCTACATACATTATCCAATTCGTCCGATATATCTCACGCTTCATGAAGGTTCTGTCCTGAACACATCTATGTGTCAGTATTGCGTCATACTTATAGCGCCACCTATTGGTAAAAAAGGAAGTCCTCATAACTCCTACATACATTATCCAATTTGTCCGATATATCTCACACTTCATGACGGTTCTGTCCTGAACACATCTATGTGTCAGTATTGCGTCATACTTATAGCGCCACCTATTGGTGAAACAGGAAGTCCTCATAACTCCTCCATACATTATCCAATTTGTCCGATATATCTCACGCTTCATGACGGTTCTGTCCTGAACACATCTATATGTCAGTATTGCGTCATACGTATAGCGCCACCTATTGGTGAAACAGGAAGTGTTCATAACTCCTGCATACATCATCCGATTTGCACCAAATTGCTGACGCTTCATGAAGGTGGCCTTCTGAACCCATCTATGTGTCGGTATTGAGTCACACTTACAGCGCCACCTACTGGTGAAACAGGAAGTCCTCATAACTCCTACATACGTTATCCAATTTACTCAACATTTCTCACGCTTCATCAAGGTACCGTCCTGAACACATCTATGCTTCGGTATTGAGTCACGCCTAGAGCGCCACCTACTGGTGACAGGAAGTTTCTCTCAGTACTGCACACCGGAATAGCACAGCCTTTAACGGCGCAGCACCCCGACACGCGTGGGGTGCGAGGGCCCGCTCACTGCTGCTCGCAGCACTAGTTAGGGCCCGAGCACTGGCGGTGCGAGGCCCTATTGTATTTCGAAGGATTATTATTCTCCTTGTTCTTGTTCTTGTTCTTCTTGTTCTTCTCCCCAAACAAATGCCTTTTTGGCGGCCTAAACATCGATGAAAACGAATGAAACTTTGCAGATACGTCAGTCCCGGTGAAAAATTTGATAATTCATGGGTGACGGAAATGGGTGTGGCAAAACGGCTCAAGAGCGCCCCCTGGAAAGTTTAAAATGGCGAGCCCCACCTTTCAGTTTGATGTAGGCGAACGAAATTCGGTGGGCATATGTATTTCATCGAGCCACACTTAAATGTCTCTTGGAGCTATACCCAACATGCAACAGGAAGTCCGCCATTTTGCTCTTAATGTGCCATTTTGTCCTTGTTTTGACCATTTCCATGCCTCGTACTTCGACGAACTCCTCCTACAGATTTCATCTGATCAACTTCATATCGGGTCAGCTTCATCTTAAGACCTTTGTGATCAAAAGTTATCAAAAAAATTGAGTTTTCACCAAACACCCTTGCCGTGGCGCCCCGCCAAAGTTTGACATTTCGCCATAAAACACGAAGTCCTCATAACTCCTCCATACATTATCCAATTTGTCCGATATATCTCACGCTTCATGACGGTTCTGTCCTGAACACATCTATGTGTCAGTATTGCATCATACTTATAGCGCCACCTATTGGTGAAACAGGAAGTCCTCATAACTCCTCCATACATTATCCGATTTGTCCGATATATCTCACGCTTCATGATGGTTCTGTCCTGAACACATCTATGTGTCAGTATTGCGTCATACTTATAGCGCCACCTATTGGTGAAACAGGAAGTCCTCATAACTCCTCCATACATTATCCAATTTGTCCGATATATCTCACGCTTCATGACGGTTCTGTCCTGAACACATCTATGTGTCAGTATTGCATCATACTTATAGCGCCACCTATTGGTGAAACAGGAAGTCCTCATAACTCCTCCATACATTATCCGATTTGTCCGATATATCTCACGCTTCATGACGGTTCTGTCCTGAACACATCTATGTGTCAGTATTGCGTCATACTTATAGCGCCACCTATTGGTGAAACAGGAAGTCCTCATAACTCCTCCATACATTATCCAATTTGTCCGATATATCTCACGCTTCATGACGGTTCTGTCCTGAACACATCTATGTGTCAGTATTGCGTCATACTTATAGCGCCACCTATTGGTGAAACAGGAAGTCCTCATAACTCCTCCATACATTATCCAATTTGTCCGATATATCTCACGCTTCATGACGGTTCTGTCCTGAACACATCTATGTTTCAGTATTGCGTCATACTTATAGCGCCACCTATTGGTGAAACAGGAAGTCCTCATAACTCCTCCATACATTATCCAATTTGTCCGATATAGCTCACGCTTCATGAAGGTTCTGTCCTGAACACAACTATGTGTCAGTATTGCGTCATACTTATAGCGCCACCTATTGGTGAAACAGGAAGTCCTCATAACTCCTCCATACATTATCCGATTCATCCGATATATCTCACGCTTCATGACGGTTCTGTCCTGAACACATCTATGTGTCAGTATTGCATCATACTTATAGCGCCACCTATTGGTGAAACAGGAAGTCCTCATAACTCCTACATACATTATCCAATTCGTCCGATATATCTCAAGCTTCATGAAGGTTCTGTCCTGAACACATCTATGTGTCAGTATTGCGTCATACTTATAGCGCCACCTATTGGTGAAACAGGAAGTCCTCATAACTCCTACATACATTATCCAATTCGTCCGATATATCTCACGCTTCATGAAGGTTCTGTCCTGAACACATCTATGTGTCAGTATTGCGTCATACTTATAGCGCCACCTATTGGTGAAACAGGAAGTCCTCATAACTCCTACATACATTATCCAATTCGTCCGATATATCTCACGCATCATGAAGGTTCTGTCCTGAACACATCTATGTGTCAGTATTGCGTCATACTTATAGCGCCACCTATTGGTGAAACAGGAAGTCCTCATAACTACTACATACATTATCCAATTTTTCCGATATATCTCACGCTTCATGACGGTTCGGTCCTGAACAGATCTATGTGTCCGTATTGTGTCATACTTATAGCGCCACCTATTGGTGAAACAGGAAGTCCTCATAACTCCTGCATACATCATCCGATTTGCACCAAATTGCTGACGATTCGTGAAGGTCACCTTCTGAACACATCTTTGCATCGGTATTGAGTCACACTTACAGCGCCGCCTACAGGTCAAGCAGGAAGTCCTCATAACTCCTACATACGTTATTCCATTTACTCAACATGTCTCACGCTTCATCAAGGTACCGTCCTGAACACATCTATGCTTCGGTATTGAGTCACGCTTAGAGCGCCACCTACTAGTGACAGGAAGTTTCTCTCAGTACTGCACACCGAAATAGCACACCCTTTAACGGCGCCACACCCCGACACGCGTGGGGTGCGAGGGCCCGCTCACTGCTGCTCGCAGCCCTAGTTAGGGCCCGAGCACTGGCGGTGCGAGGCCCTATTGAAACTCGAAGGATTATTATTATTATTCTCCTACCTTCTTCTTCTCCCCAAACAAATGCCTTTTTGGCGGCCTAAACATCGATGAAAACGGATGAAACTTTGCAGATACATCAGTCCTGGTGAAAATCGGATATTTCATTGGTGACGGAAATGGGCGTGGCAAAACGGCTCAAGAGCGCCCCCTGGAAAGTTTAAAATGGCGAGCCCCACCTTTCAGTTGGATGTAGGCGAACGAAATTCGGTGGGCATATGTATTTCATCGAGCCACACTAAAATGTCTCTTGAAACTATACCCAACATGCAACAGGAAGTCCGCCATTTTGCTTTTTATGTGCCATTTTGTCCTTGTTTTGACCATTTCCATGCCTCGTACTTCAACGAACTCCTCCTAGAGATTTCATCCGATCAACTTCATATCCGGTCAGCTTCATCTTAAGACCTTTGTGATCAAAAGTTATCAAAAAAATTGAGTTTTTACCAAACACCCTTGCCGTGGCGCCCCGCCAAAGTTTGACATTTCGCCATAAAACACGAAGTCTTCATAACTCCTCCATACATTATCCGATTTGTCCCATATATCTCACGCTTCATGACGGTTCTGTCATGAACACATCTATGTGTCAGTATTGCGTCATACTTATAGCGCCACCTATTGGTGAAACAGTACGTCCTCATAACTCCTCCATACATTATCCGATTTGTCCGATATGTCTCACGCTTCATGACGGTTCTGTCCTGAAGACATCTATGTGTCAGTATTGCGTCATACTTATAGCGCCACCTATTGGTGAAACAGGAAGTCCTCATAACTCCTCCATACATTATCCGATTTGTCCGATTTATCTCACGCTTCATGACGGTTCTGTCCTGAACACATCTATGTGTCAGTATTGCATCATACTTATAGCGCCACCTATTGGTGAAACAGGAAGTCCTCATAACTCCTCCATACATTATCCGATTTGTCCGATTTATCTCACGCTTCATGACGGTTCTGTCCTGAACACATCTATGTGTCAGTATTGCATCATACTTATAGCGCCACCTATTGGTGAAACAGGAAGTCCTCATAACTCCTGCATACATCATCCGATTTGCACCAAATTGCTGACGCTTCATGAAGGTCACCTTCTGAACACATCTATGCATCGGTATTGAGTTACACTTACAGCGCCACCTACTGGTGAAACAGGAAGTACTCATAACTCCTACATACATTATCCGATTTACTCCAAATTGCTCATGCTTGATGAAGGTCGCATCTTGAACACATCTGTTGGTCAGTATTGCGTCATACCTACAGCGCCACCTACTGCTTACAGGAAGTCCTCATAACTCCTACATACTTTGTCCGATTTACACAACATTTCTCACGCTTCATCTAAGTACTGTCCTGAACACATCTATGCGTCGGTATTGAGTCACGCTTAGAGCGCCACCTACTGGTGACAGGAAGTTTCTGTCAGTACTGGACACCGAAATAGCACACCCTTTAACGGCGCCACACCCCGACCCGCGTGGGGTGCGAGGGCCCGCTCACTGCTGCTCGCAGCACTAGTTAGGGCCCGAGCACTGGCGGTGCGAGGCCCTATTGAAACTCGAAGGATTATTATTATTCTCCTTCTTCTCCTTCTTTACTCCAAACAAATGCCTTTTAGGCGGCCTGAACATCGATGAAAACGGATGAAACTTTGCAGATACGTCAGTCCCGGTGAAAAATTTGATAATTCATGGGTGACGGAACTGGGCGTGGCAAAACGGCTCAAGAGCGCCCCCTGGAAAATCTAAAATGGCGAGCCCCACCTTTCAGTTTGATGTAGGCGAACGAAATTCGGAGGGCATATGTAGTTCATCGAGACGCACTAAAATGTCTCTTGGAGCTATACCCAACATGCAACAGGAAGGCCGCCATTTTGCTTTTAATGTGCCATTTTGTCCTTGTTTTGACCATTTCCATGCCTCGTACTTCGACGAACTCCTCCTACAGATTTCATCCGATCAACTTCATATCGGGTCAGCTTCATCTTAAGGCCTTTGTGATCAAAAGTTATCAAAAAAATTGAGTTTTCACCAAACACCCTTGCCGTGGCGCCCCGCCAAAGTTTGACATTTCGCCATAAAACACGAAGTCCTCATAACTCCTTCATACATTATCCAATTTGTCCGATATATCTCACGCTTCATGACGGTTCTGTCCTGAACACATCTATGTGTCAGTACTGCGTCATACTTATAGCGCCACCTATTGGTGAAACAGGAAGTCCTCATAACTCCTCCATACATTATCAAATTTGTCCGATATAGCTCACGCTTCATGACGGTTCTGTCCTGAACACATCTATGTGTCAGTATTGCGTCATACTTATAGCGCCACCTATTGGTAAAACAGGAAGTCCTCATAACTCCTCCATACATTATCCGATTTGTCCGATATATCTCACGCTTCATGACGGTTCTGTCCTGAACACATCTATGTGTCAGTATTGCGTTATACTTATAGCGCCACCTATTGGTGAAACAGGAAGTCCTCATAACTCCTGCATACATCATCCGATTTGCACCAAATTGCTGACGCTTCATGAAGGTGGCCTTCTGAACCCATCTATGTGTCGGTATTGAGTCACACTTACAGCGCCACCTACTGGTGAAACAGGAAGTCCTCATAACTCCTACATACGTTATCCGATTTACTCAACATTTCTCACGCTTCATCAAGGTACCGTCCTGAACACATCTATGCTTCGGTATTGAGTCACGCCTAGAGCGCCACCTACTGGTGACAGGAAGTTTCTCTCAGTACTGCACACCGATATAGCACAGCCTTTAACGGCGCAGCACCCCGACACGCATGGGGTGCGAGGGCCCGCTCACTGCTGCTCGCAGCCCTAGTTATTATTATTATTCTCCTACCTTCTTCTTCTCCCCAAACAAATGCCTTTTTGGCGGCCTAAACATCGATGAAAACGGATGAAACTTTGCAGATACATCAGTCTTGGTGAAAATCGGATATTTCATTGGTGACGGAAATGGGCGTGGCAAAACGGCTCAAGAGCGCCCCCTGGAAAATCTAAAATGGCGAGCCCCACCTTTCAGTTTGATGTAGGCGAACGAAATTCGGAGGGCATATGTAGTTCATCGAGACGCACTAAAATGTCTCTTAAAGCTATACCCAACATGCAACAGGAAGGCCGCCATTTTGCTTTTAATGTGCCATTTTGTCCTTGTTTTGACCATTTCCATGCCTCGTACTTCGACGAACTCCTCCTACAGATTTCATCCGATCAACTTCATATCGGGTCAGCTTCATCTTAAGACCTTTGTGATCAAAAGTTATCAAGAAAATTGAGTTTTCACCAAACACCCTTGCCGTGGCGCCCCGCCAAAGTTTGACATTTCGCCATAAAACACGAAGTCCTTATAACTCCTACATACATTATCCAATTTGTCCGATATATCTCACGCTTCATGACGGTTCTGTCCTGAACACATCTATGTGTCAGTATTGCGTCATACTTATAGCGCCACCTATTGGTGAAACAGGAAGTCCTCATAACTCCTCCATACATTATCCAATTTGTCCGATATATCTCACGCTTCATGACGGTTCTGTCCTGAACACATCTATGTGTCAGTATTGCGTCATACTTATAGCGCCACCTATTGGTGAAACAGTACGTCCTCATAACTCCTCCATACATTATCCGATTTGTCCGATATGTCTCACGCTTCATGACAGTTCTGTCCTGAACACATCTATGTGTCAGTATTGCATCATACTTATAGCGCCACCTATTGGTGAAACAGTACGTCCTCATAACTCCTCCATACATTATCCAATTTGTCCGATATATCTCACGCTTCATGACGGTTCTGTCCTGAACACATCTATGTGTCAGTATTGCGTCATACTTATAGCGCCACCTATTGGTGAAACAGGAAGTCCTCATAACTCCTGCATACATCATCCGATTTGCACCAAATTGCTGACGCTTCATGAAGGTGGCCTTCTGAACCCATCTATGTGTCGGTATTGAGTCACACTTACAGCGCCACCTTCTGGTGAAACAGGAAGTCCTCATAACTCCTACATACGTTATCCGATTTACTCAACATTTCTCACGCTTCATCAAGGTACCGTCCTGAACACATCTATGCTTCGGTATTGAGTCACGCCTAGAGCGCCACCTACTGGTGACAGGAAGTTTCTCTCAGTACTGCACACCGCCAAAGTTTGATATTTCGCCATAAAACACGAAGTCCTCATAACTCCTCCATACATTATCCAATTTGTCAGATATATCTCACGCTTCATGACGGTTCTGTCCTGAACACATCTATGTGTCAGTATTGCATCATACTTATAGCGCCACCTATTGGTGAAACAGGAAGTCCTCATTACTCCTCCATACATTATCCAATTCGTCCAATATATCTCACGCTTCATGAAGGTTCTGTCCTGAACACATCTATGTGTCAGTATTGCGTCATACTTATAGCGCCACCTATTGGTAAAACAGGAAGTCCTCATAACTCCTCCATACATTATCCGATTTGTCCGATATATCTCACGCTTCATGACGGTTCTGTCCTGAACACATCTATGTGTCAGTATTGCGTCATACTTATAGCGCCACCTATTGGTGAAACAGTACGTCCTCATAACTCCTCCATACATTATCCGATTTGTCCGATATGTCTCACGCTTCATGACGGTTCTGTCCTGAACACATCTATGTGTCAGTATTGCGTCATACTTATAGCGCCACCTATTGGTGAAACAGGAAGTCCTCATAACTCCTCCATACATTATCCAATTTGTCCGATATATCTCACGCTTCATGACGGTTCTGTCCTGAACACATCTATGTGGCAGTATTGCGTCATACTTATAGCGCCACCTATTGGTGAAACAGGAAGTCCTCATAACTCCTGCATACATCATCCGATTTGCACCAAATTGCTGACGCTTCATGAAGGTCACCTTCTGAACACATCTATGCGTCGGTATTGAGTTACACTTACAGCGCCACCTACTGGTGAAACAGGAAGTACTCATAACTCCTACATACATTATCCGATTTACTCCAAATTGCTCATGCTTGATGAAGGTAGCATCTTGAACACATCTGTAGGTCAGTATTGCGTCATACCTACAGCGCCACCTACTGCTTACAGGAAGTCCTCATAACTCCTACATACTTTGTCCGATTTACACAACATTTCTCACGCTTCATCAAGGTACTGTCCTGAACACATCTATGCGTCGGTATTGAGTCATGCTTAGAGCGCCACCTACTGGTGACAGGAAGTTTCTGTCAGTACTGGACACCGAAATAGCACACCCTTTAACGGCGCCACACCCCGACCCGCGTGGGGTGCGAGGGCCCGCTCACTGCTGCTCGCAGCACTAGTTAGGGCCCGAGCACTGGCGGTGCGAGGCCCTATTGAAACTCGAAGGATTATTATTCTTCTTGTTCTTCTCCCCAAACAAATGCCTTTTTGGCGGCCTAAACATCGATGAAAACGGATGAAACTTTGCAGATACGTCAGTCCCGGTGAAAAATTTGATAATTCATGGGTGACGGAAATGGGCGTGGCAAAACGGCTCAAGAGCGCCCCCTGGAAAGTTTCAAATGGCGAGCCCCACCTTTCAGTTTGATGTAGGCGAACGAAATTCGGAGGGCATATGTAGTTCATCGAGACGCACTAAAATGTCTCTTGGAGCTATACCCAACATGCAACAGGAAGGCCGCCATCTTGATTTTAATGTGCCATTTTGTCCTTGTTTTGACCATTTCCATGCCTCGTACTTCGACGAACTCCTCTTACAGATTTCATCCGATCAACTTCATATCGGGTCAGCTTCATCTTAAGACCTTTGTGATCAAAAGTTATCAAAAAAATTGAGTTTTCACTAAACACCCTTGCCGTGGCGCCCCGCCAAAGTTTGACATTTCGCCATAAAACACGAAGTCCTCATAACTCCTCCATACATTATCCAATTTGTCCGATATATCTCACGCTTCATGACGGTTCTGTCCTGAACACATCTATGTGTCAGTATTGCATCATACTTATAGCGCCACATATTGGTGAAACAGGAAGTCCTCATAACTCCTCCATACATTGTCCAATTCGTCCGATATATCTCACGCTTCATGAAGGTTCTGTCCTGAACACATCTATGTGTCAGTATTGCGTCATAATTATAGCGCCACCTATTGGTAAAACAGGAAGTCCTCATAACTCCTCCATACATTATCCGATTTGTCCGATATATCTCACGCTTCATGACGGTTCTGTCCTGAACACATCTATGTGTCAGTATTGCGTCATACTTATAGCGCCACCTATTGGTGAAACAGGAAGTCCTCATAACTCCTCCATACATTATCCAATTTGTCCGATATATCTCACGCTTCATGACGGTTCTGTCCTGAACACATCTATGTGTCAGTATTGCGTCATACTTATAGCGCCACCTATTGGTGAAACAGGAAGTCCTCATAACTCCTCCATACATTATCCAATTTGTCCGATATATCTCACGCTTCATGACGGTTCTGTCCTGAACACATCTATGTGTCAGTATTGCGTCATACTTATAGCGCCACCTATTGGTGAAACAGGAAGTACTCATAACTCCTCCATACATTATCCAATTTGTCCGATATATCTCACGCTTCATGACGGTTCTGTCCTGAACACATCTATGTGTCAGTATTGCGTCATACTTATAGCGCCACCTATTGGTGAAACAGGAAGTCCTCATAACTCCTCCATACATTATCCAATTTGTCCGATATATCTCACGCTTCATGACGGTTCTGTCCTGAACACATCTATGTGTCAGTATTGCGTCATACTTATAGCGCCACCTATTGGTGAAACAGGAAGTCCTCATAACTCCTCCATACATTATCCAATTTGTCCGATATATCTCACGCTTCATGATGGCTCTGTCCTGAACACATCTATGTGTCAGTATTGCGTCATACTTATAGCGCCACCTATTGGTGAAACAGGAAGTCCTCATAACTCCTGCATACATCATCCGATTTGCACCAAATTGCTCATGCTTGATGAAGGTTGCATCTTGAACACATCTGTAGGTCAGTATTGCGTCATACCTACAGCGCCACCTACTGCTTACAGGAAGTCCTCATAACTCCTACATACTTTGTCCGATTTACACAACATTTCTCACACTTCATCAAGGTACTGTCCTGAACACATCTATGCGTCGGTATTGAGTCACGCTTAGAGCGCCACCTACTGGTGACAGGACGTTTCTGTCAGTACTGGACACCGAAATAGCACATCCTTTAACGGCGGCACACCCCGAACCGCGTGGGGTGCGAGGGCCCGCTCACTGCTGCTCGCAGCACTAGTTAGGGCCCGAGCACTGGCTGTGCGAGGCCCTATTGAAACTCGAAGGATTATTATTATTATTATTCTCCTTCTTCTTTACTCCAAACAAATGCCTTTTAGGGGGCCTGAACATCGATAAAAACGGATGAAACTTTGCAGATACGTCAGGCCCGGTGAAAAATTTGATAAATTATGGGTGACGGAAATGGGCGTGGCAAAACGGCTCAAGAGCGCCCCCTGGAAAGTTTAAAATGGCGAGCCCCACCTTTCAGTTTGATGTAGGCGAACGAAATTCGGAGGGCATATGTATTTCATCGAGACGCACTAAAATGTCTCTTGGAGCTATACCCAACATGCAACAGGAAGGCCGCCATTTTGCTTTTAATGTGCCATTTAGTCCTTGTTTTGACCATTTCCATGCCTCGTACTTCGACGAACTCCTCCTACAGATTTCATCCGATCAACTTCATATCGGGTCGGCTTCATCTTAAGACCTTTGTGATCAAAAGTTATCAAAAAAATTGAGTTTTCACAACACACCCTTGCCGTGGCGCCCCGCTAAAGTTTGACATTTCGCCATAAAACACGAAGTCCTCATAACTCCTCCATACATTATCCAATTTGTCCGATATATCTCACGCTTCATGACGGTCCTGTCCTGAACACATCTATGTGTCAGTATTGCGTCATACTTATAGCGCCACCTATTGGTGAAACAGGAAGTCCTCATAACTCCTCCATACATTATCCAATTTGTCCGATATATCTCACGCTTCATGACGGTTCTGTCCTGAACACATCTATGTGTCAGTATTGCGTCATACTTATAGCGCCACCTATTGGTGAAACAGGAAGTCCTCATAACTCCTCCATACATTATCCAATTTGTCCGATATAGCTCACGCTTCATGACGGTTCTGTCCTGAACACATCTATGTGTCAGTATTGCGTCATACGTATAGCGCCACCTATTGGTGAAACAGGAAGTCCTCATAACTCCTGCATACATCATCCGATTTGCACCAAATTGCTGACGCTTCATGAAGGTAACCTTCTGAACACATCTATGCATCGGTATTGAGTCACACTTACAGCGCCACCTACTGGTGAAACAGGAAGTCCTCATAACTCCTACATACTTTGTCCGATTTACACAACATTTCTCACGCTTCATCAAGGTACTGTCCTGAACACATCTATTTAGGGCCCGAGCACTGGCGGTGCGAGGCCCTATTGTATTTCGAAGGATTATTATTCTCCTACCTTCTTCTTCTCCCCAAACAAATGCCTTTTTGACGGCCTAAACATCGATGAAAACGGATGAAACTTTGCAGATACGTCAGGCCCGGTGAAAAATTTGATAATTCATGGGTGACGGAAATGGGCGTGGCAAAACGGCTCAAGAGCGCCCCCTGGAAAATTTAAAATGGCGAGCCCCACCTTTCAGTTTGATGTAGGCGAACGAAATTCGGTGGGCATATGTAGTTCATCGAGCCACACTAAAATGTCTCTTGGAGCTATACCCAACATGCAACAGGAAGTCCGCCATTTTGCTCTTAATGTGCCATTTTCCCCTTGTTTTTACCATTTCCATGCCTCGTACTTTAACGAACTCCTCCTACAGATTTCATCCGATCAACTTCCTATTCGGTCAGCTTCATCTCAAGACCTTTGTGATCAAAAGTTATCAAAAAAATTGAGTTTTCACCAAACACCCTTGCCGTGGCGCCCCGCCAAAGTTTGACATTTCGCCATAAAACACGAAGTCCTCATAACTCCTCCATACATTATCCAATTTCTCCAATATATCTCACGCTTCATGATGGTTCTGTCCTGAACAGATCTATGTGTCAGTATTGCGTCATACTTATAGCGCCACCTATTGGTGAAACAGGAAGTCCTCAAAACTCCTACATACATTATCCAATTCGTCCGATATATCTCACGCTTCATGACGGTTCTGTCCTGAACACATCTATGTGTCAGTATTGCATCATACTTATAGCGCCACCTATTGGTGAAACAGGAAGTCCTCATAACTCCTACATACATTATCCAATTCGTCCGATATATCTCACGCTTCATGAAGGTTCTGTCCTGAACACATCTATGTGTCAGTATTGCGTCATACTTATAGCGCCACCTATTGGTAAAACTGGAAGTCCTCATAACTCCTACATACATTATCCAATTTGTCCGATATATCTCACGCTTCATGACGGTTCTGTCCTGAACACATCTATGTGTCAGTATTGCATCATACTTATAGCGCCACCTATTGGTGAAACAGGAAGTCCTCATAACTCCTACATACATTATCCAATTCGTCCGATATATCTCACGCTTCATGAAGGTTCTGTCCTGAACACATCTATGTGTCAGTATTGCGTCATACTTATAGCGCCACCTATTGGTAAAAAAGGAAGTCCTCATAACTCCTACATACATTATCCAATTTGTCCGATATATCTCACACTTCATGACGGTTCTGTCCTGAACACATCTATGTGTCAGTATTGCGTCATACTTATAGCGCCACCTATTGGTGAAACAGGAAGTCCTCATAACTCCTCCATACATTATCCAATTTGTCCGATATATCTCACGCTTCATGACGGTTCTGTCCTGAACACATCTATATGTCAGTATTGCGTCATACGTATAGCGCCACCTATTGGTGAAACAGGAAGTGTTCATAACTCCTGCATACATCATCCGATTTGCACCAAATTGCTGACGCTTCATGAAGGTGGCCTTCTGAACCCATCTATGTGTCGGTATTGAGTCACACTTACAGCGCCACCTACTGGTGAAACAGGAAGTCCTCATAACTCCTACATACGTTATCCAATTTACTCAACATTTCTCACGCTTCATCAAGGTACCGTCCTGAACACATCTATGCTTCGGTATTGAGTCACGCCTAGAGCGCCACCTACTGGTGACAGGAAGTTTCTCTCAGTACTGCACACCGGAATAGCACAGCCTTTAACGGCGCAGCACCCCGACACGCGTGGGGTGCGAGGGCCCGCTCACTGCTGCTCGCAGCACTAGTTAGGGCCCGAGCACTGGCGGTGCGAGGCCCTATTGTATTTCGAAGGATTATTATTCTCCTTGTTCTTGTTCTTGTTCTTCTTGTTCTTCTCCCCAAACAAATGCCTTTTTGGCGGCCTAAACATCGATGAAAACGAATGAAACTTTGCAGATACGTCAGTCCCGGTGAAAAATTTGATAATTCATGGGTGACGGAAATGGGTGTGGCAAAACGGCTCAAGAGCGCCCCCTGGAAAGTTTAAAATGGCGAGCCCCACCTTTCAGTTTGATGTAGGCGAACGAAATTCGGTGGGCATATGTATTTCATCGAGCCACACTTAAATGTCTCTTGGAGCTATACCCAACATGCAACAGGAAGTCCGCCATTTTGCTCTTAATGTGCCATTTTGTCCTTGTTTTGACCATTTCCATGCCTCGTACTTCGACGAACTCCTCCTACAGATTTCATCTGATCAACTTCATATCGGGTCAGCTTCATCTTAAGACCTTTGTGATCAAAAGTTATCAAAAAAATTGAGTTTTCACCAAACACCCTTGCCGTGGCGCCCCGCCAAAGTTTGACATTTCGCCATAAAACACGAAGTCCTCATAACTCCTCCATACATTATCCAATTTGTCCGATATATCTCACGCTTCATGACGGTTCTGTCCTGAACACATCTATGTGTCAGTATTGCATCATACTTATAGCGCCACCTATTGGTGAAACAGGAAGTCCTCATAACTCCTCCATACATTATCCGATTTGTCCGATATATCTCACGCTTCATGACGGTTCTGTCCTGAACACATCTATGTGTCAGTATTGCGTCATACTTATAGCGCCACCTATTGGTGAAACAGGAAGTCCTCATAACTCCTCCATACATTATCCAATTTGTCCGATATATCTCACGCTTCATGACGGTTCTGTCCTGAACACATCTATGTGTCAGTATTGCATCATACTTATAGCGCCACCTATTGGTGAAACAGGAAGTCCTCATAACTCCTCCATACATTATCCGATTTGTCCGATATATCTCACGCTTCATGACGGTTCTGTCCTGAACACATCTATGTGTCAGTATTGCGTCATACTTATAGCGCCACCTATTGGTGAAACAGGAAGTCCTCATAACTCCTCCATACATTATCCAATTTGTCCGATATATCTCACGCTTCATGACGGTTCTGTCCTGAACACATCTATGTGTCAGTATTGCGTCATACTTATAGCGCCACCTATTGGTGAAACAGGAAGTCCTCATAACTCCTCCATACATTATCCAATTTGTCCGATATATCTCACGCTTCATGACGGTTCTGTCCTGAACACATCTATGTTTCAGTATTGCGTCATACTTATAGCGCCACCTATTGGTGAAACAGGAAGTCCTCATAACTCCTCCATACATTATCCAATTTGTCCGATATAGCTCACGCTTCATGAAGGTTCTGTCCTGAACACAACTATGTGTCAGTATTGCGTCATACTTATAGCGCCACCTATTGGTGAAACAGGAAGTCCTCATAACTCCTCCATACATTATCCGATTCATCCGATATATCTCACGCTTCATGACGGTTCTGTCCTGAACACATCTATGTGTCAGTATTGCATCATACTTATAGCGCCACCTATTGGTGAAACAGGAAGTCCTCATAACTCCTACATACATTATCCAATTCGTCCGATATATCTCAAGCTTCATGAAGGTTCTGTCCTGAACACATCTATGTGTCAGTATTGCGTCATACTTATAGCGCCACCTATTGGTGAAACAGGAAGTCCTCATAACTCCTACATACATTATCCAATTCGTCCGATATATCTCACGCTTCATGAAGGTTCTGTCCTGAACACATCTATGTGTCAGTATTGCGTCATACTTATAGCGCCACCTATTGGTGAAACAGGAAGTCCTCATAACTCCTACATACATTATCCAATTCGTCCGATATATCTCACGCTTCATGAAGGTTCTGTCCTGAACACATCTATGTGTCAGTATTGCGTCATACTTATAGCGCCACCTATTGGTGAAACAGGAAGTCCTCATAACTACTACATACATTATCCAATTTTTCCGATATATCTCACGCTTCATGACGGTTCGGTCCTGAACAGATCTATGTGTCCGTATTGTGTCATACTTATAGCGCCACCTATTGGTGAAACAGGAAGTCCTCATAACTCCTGCATACATCATCCGATTTGCACCAAATTGCTGACGATTCGTGAAGGTCACCTTCTGAACACATCTTTGCATCGGTATTGAGTCACACTTACAGCGCCGCCTACAGGTCAAGCAGGAAGTCCTCATAACTCCTACATACGTTATTCCATTTACTCAACATGTCTCACGCTTCATCAAGGTACCGTCCTGAACACATCTATGCTTCGGTATTGAGTCACGCTTAGAGCGCCACCTACTAGTGACAGGAAGTTTCTCTCAGTACTGCACACCGAAATAGCACACCCTTTAACGGCGCCACACCCCGACACGCGTGGGGTGCGAGGGCCCGCTCACTGCTGCTCGCAGCCCTAGTTATTGGGGGCCAAGCAGCGAAGCGCTAAGCGCTGGCACCCATTGTTCTTGTACCTTTTCTTATTATTTATTATTATTATTTATTATTCTTCTGCCATTGGAGTCTATGGCAGCCCATAGAACCGTATGGTAAAAAGTTGGGAAAATTGGCACACTCATTCATGACAGTCCCCAAAGTCTTCTCACCAAGACCCATGTCCACAGCTTGAACGCTCTAGCGCCACCAACTTGTCAAAGTTGGAGGTGCATTTGTGCATGCAACTTTTGACCTGTAAGCCTGATTTTCAAAAACGAGGCAGCGTTGGATTCCTTCGCTCAAGCCAAGTTCAACGCACCCTATGACATCATTTTCCACCATATTGGATTTCCCGCCATATTGGATTTAGTGTAAAACACTCAAAATGTATCTCCTCCTAGGTTTTTTCACCAATCTGCACCACACGCAGTATGCACAATCTATAGACCGATGTCCACAAAAGTCTTACAGGGATTTTTGATTGTCCATTGCGTTCCCTCGTGACAGCCAATCAAAATTGTCCGAAAAGCTGCAAAACAGGAACTGGGGTCATATCTCAGTAATGTTTTAATCTATCAAAACCACATTTGGCACACTCATCCGGGACACACCCATGACATCTGTCACCAAGCCTTACATTGACATCTCGTGCACTCTAGCGCCACCAGCGTGTCAAAGTTGGAGTTGCGTTTATGCCAGTAACTTTTGAACTGTATGTCCAATCTTCAAAATGATGGTAGCAATGGATTCCCTGGCTCATGCCGAGTTCAAAACACCCCATGGTTTCATTATTACTTCATTTGTTTGATTGCAGAATGAAAGAAACACTTTTTGTCCTCTGCACAATTTCACCAGTTTCAGAGGTTTTTGGAAAAAGTCACACATTTTCTAAACTGCCATCCCTCTTCTAATTCTCACAGCTCATACACATTTTATATATCAAAACGTTCACACGACTCTTGGGATTCATAAAATCAAAAAAGCTAAGCTCTTCGATGTATATTTTTCACTCTGGGACAGTTCGAATAATGACTCCCCCCCTCCATTGAAATCAATGGAGCCACGCTCTAGAAAATCTCTCTTCGCTCTAGAATCTCTAACTGTTTCTAACTCTTCACCTCTCCTACACTTCTGAAGACCGAAGGACATTTTATACATGGAAATGTTCGCGTGATTGTCTGGATTCTGAAGAAGTAAATAGTTGAGCTATGCTATGTATACTTTTCGCTGTGTGCCAATTTAAACAACGACACCCCCCCCCTCTCACTCTACCGAGAGGAAGAAACCCTGCCAGGTGATATTAATTAAGTGCTCAGGACTCAGACTCACGGGGTTAGGGAAGGCTCACATGCCTTGTGGACTAGGGTGGTTCACTTTCCCAACATCCTGCGTAGCACAGTGGTTAGCGTGTCGGCCTTGCAATTAGCAGGTACAGAGATCGAATCCTGTTCAACCATGTCTGGCTTTTGACATGTTTTGCTTGTTGTCTTTGATGCGCTGGTCGTGCGTCCCGCTTGGCCCCCACATCGCTGCTTGCAGCTATATTTATTATTATTCTCCTACCTTCTTCTTCTCCCCAAACAAATGCCTTTTTGGCGGCCTAAACATCGATGAAAACGGATGAAACTTTGCAGATACATCAGTCTTGGTGAAAATCGGATATTTCATTGGTGACGGAAATGGGCGTGGCAAAACGGCTCAAGAGCGCCCCCTGGAAAATCTAAAATGGCGAGCCCCACCTTTCAGTTTGATGTAGGCGAACGAAATTCGGAGGGCATATGTAGTTCATCGAGACGCACTAAAATGTCTCTTAAAGCTATACCCAACATGCAACAGGAAGGCCGCCATTTTGCTTTTAATGTGCCATTTTGTCCTTGTTTTGACCATTTCCATGCCTCGTACTTCGACGAACTCCTCCTACAGATTTCATCCGATCAACTTCATATCGGGTCAGCTTCATCTTAAGACCTTTGTGATCAAAAGTTATCAAGAAAATTGAGTTTTCACCAAACACCCTTGCCGTGGCGCCCCGCCAAAGTTTGACATTTCGCCATAAAACACGAAGTCCTTATAACTCCTACATACATTATCCAATTTGTCCGATATATCTCACGCTTCATGACGGTTCTGTCCTGAACACATCTATGTGTCAGTATTGCGTCATACTTATAGCGCCACCTATTGGTGAAACAGGAAGTCCTCATAACTCCTCCATACATTATCCAATTTGTCCGATATATCTCACGCTTCATGACGGTTCTGTCCTGAACACATCTATGTGTCAGTATTGCGTCATACTTATAGCGCCACCTATTGGTGAAACAGTACGTCCTCATAACTCCTCCATACATTATCCGATTTGTCCGATATGTCTCACGCTTCATGACAGTTCTGTCCTGAACACATCTATGTGTCAGTATTGCATCATACTTATAGCGCCACCTATTGGTGAAACAGTACGTCCTCATAACTCCTCCATACATTATCCAATTTGTCCGATATATCTCACGCTTCATGACGGTTCTGTCCTGAACACATCTATGTGTCAGTATTGCGTCATACTTATAGCGCCACCTATTGGTGAAACAGGAAGTCCTCATAACTCCTGCATACATCATCCGATTTGCACCAAATTGCTGACGCTTCATGAAGGTGGCCTTCTGAACCCATCTATGTGTCGGTATTGAGTCACACTTACAGCGCCACCTTCTGGTGAAACAGGAAGTCCTCATAACTCCTACATACGTTATCCGATTTACTCAACATTTCTCACGCTTCATCAAGGTACCGTCCTGAACACATCTATGCTTCGGTATTGAGTCACGCCTAGAGCGCCACCTACTGGTGACAGGAAGTTTCTGTCAGTACTGGACACCGAAATAGCACACCCTTTAACGGCGCCACACCCCGACCCGCGTGGGGTGCGAAGGCCCGCTCACTGCTGCTCGCAGCACTAGTTAGGGCCCGAGCACTGGCGGTGCGAGGCCCTATTGAAACTCGAAGGATTATTATTCTCCTTCTCCTTCTCCTTCTCCTTCTTCTCCTTTACTCCAAACAAATGCCTTTTAGGCGGCCTGAACATCGATGAAAACGGATGAAACTTTGCAGATACGTCAGTCCCGGTGAAAAATTTGATAATTCATGGGTGACGGAAATGGGCGTGGCAAAACGGCTCAAGAGCGCCCCCTGGAAAGTTTCAAATGGCGAGCCCCACCTTTCAGTTTGATGTAGGCGAACGAAATTCGGAGGGCATATGTATTTCATCGAGCCACACTTAAATGTCTCTTGGAGAATACCCAACATGCAACAGGAAGTCCGCCATTTTGCTCTTAATGTGCCATTTTGTCCTTGTTTTGACCATTTCCATGCCTCGTACTTCGACGAACTCCTCCTACAGATTTCATCCGATCAACTTCATATCGGGTCAGCTTCATCTTAAGACCTTTGTGATCAAAAGTTATCAAAAAAATTTAGTTTTCACCAAACACCCTTGCCGTGGCGCCCCGCCAAAGTTTGACATTTCGCCATAAAACACGAAGTCCTCATAACTCCTCCATACATTATCCAATTTGTCCGATATATCTCACGCTTCATGACGGTTCTGTCCTGAACACATCTATGTGTCAGTATTGCGTCATACTTATAGCGCCACCTATTGGTGAAACAGGAAGTCCTCATAACTCCTCCATACATTATCCCATTTGTCCGATATAGCTCACGCTTCATGACGGTTCTGTCCTGAACACATCTATGTGTCAGTATTGCGTCATACGTATAGCGCCACCTATTGGTGAAACAGGAAGTCCTCATAACTCCTGCATACATCATCCGATTTGCACCAAATTGCTGATGCTTCATGAAGGTGGCCTTCTGAACCCATCTATGTGTCGGTATTGAGTCACACTTACAGCGCCACCTACTGGTGAAACAGGAAGTCCTCATAACTCCTCCATACATTATCCAATTTGTCCGATATATCTCACGCTTCATGACGGTTCTGTCCTGAACACATCTATGTGTCAGTATTGCGTCATACTTATAGCGCCACCTATTGGTGAAACAGGAAGTCCTCATAACTCCTGCATACATCATCCGATTTGCACCAAATTACTGACGCTTCGTGAAGGTCACCTTCTGAACACATCTATGCGTCGATATTGAGTCACACTTACAGCGCCACCTACTGGTGAAACAGGAAGTACTCATAACTCCTCCATACATTATCCAATTTGTCCGATATATCTCACGCTTCATGACGGTTCTGTCCTGAACACATCTATTGGTCAGTATTGCGTCATATGCGTCATACTTATAGCGCCACCTATTGGTGAAACAGGAAGTCCTCATAACTCCTCCATACATTATCCAATTTGTCCGATATATCTCACGCTTCATGACGGTTCTGTCCTGAACACATCTATGTGTCAGTATTGCGTCATACTTATAGTGCCACCTATTGGTGAAACAGGAAGTCCTCATAACTACTACATACATTATCCAATTTGTCTGATATATCTCACGCTGCATGACGGTTCTCTCCTGAACACATCTATGTGTCAGTATTGCGTCATACTTATAGCGCCACCTATTGGTGAAACAGGAAGTCCTCATAACTCCTGCATACATCATCCGATTTGCACCAAATTGCTGACGCTTCACGAAGGTGACATTCTGAACACATCTATGCGTCGGTATTGAGTCACACTTACAGCGCCACCTACTGGTGAAACAGGAAGTCCTCATAACTCCTACATACGTTAACCGATTTACTCAACATTTCTCACGCTTCATCAAGGTACCGTCCTGAACACATCTATGCTTCGGTATTGAGTCACGCCTAGAGCGCCACCTACTGGTGACAGGAAGTGTCTCTCAGTACTGCACACCGAAATAGCACACCCTTTAACGGCGCCACACCCCGACACGCGTGGGGTGCGAGGGCCCGCTCACTGCTGCTCGCAGCCCTAGTTATTATTATTATTCTCCTACCTTCTTCTTCTCCCCAAACAAATGCCTTTTTGGCGGCCTAAACATCGATGAAAACGGATGAAACTTTGCAGATACATCAGTCTTGGTGAAAATCGGATATTTCATTGGTGACGGAAATGGGCGTGGCAAAACGGCTCAAGAGCGCCCCCTGGAAAATCTAAAATGGCGAGCCCCACCTTTCAGTTTGATGTAGGCGAACGAAATTCGGAGGGCATATGTAGTTCATCGAGACGCACTAAAATGTCTCTTAAAGCTATACCCAACATGCAACAGGAAGGCCGCCATTTTGCTTTTAATGTGCCATTTTGTCCTTGTTTTGACCATTTCCATGCCTCGTACTTCGACGAACTCCTCCTACAGATTTCATCCGATCAACTTCATATCGGGTCAGCTTCATCTTAAGACCTTTGTGATCAAAAGTTATCAAGAAAATTGAGTTTTCACCAAACACCCTTGCCGTGGCGCCCCGCCAAAGTTTGACATTTCGCCATAAAACACGAAGTCCTTATAACTCCTACATACATTATCCAATTTGTCCGATATATCTCACGCTTCATGACGGTTCTGTCCTGAACACATCTATGTGTCAGTATTGCGTCATACTTATAGCGCCACCTATTGGTGAAACAGGAAGTCCTCATAACTCCTCCATACATTATCCAATTTGTCCGATATATCTCACACTTCATGACGGTTCTGTCCTGAACACATCTATGTTTCAGTATTGCGTCATACTTATAGCGCCACCTATTGGTGAAACAGGAAGTCCTCATAACTCCTCCATACATTATCCAATTTGTCCGATATATCTCATGCTTCATGACGGTTCTGTCCTGAATACATCTATGTGTCAGTATTGCGTCATACTTATAGCGCCACCTATTTGTGAAACAGGAAGTCCTCATAACTCCTCCATACATTATCCAATTTGTCCGATATAGCTCACGCTTCATGACGGTTCTGTCCTGAACACATCTATGTGTCAGTATTGCGTCATACGTATAGCGCCACCTATTGGTGAAACAGGAAGTCCTCATAACTCCTGCATACATCATCCGATTTGCACCAAATTGCTGATGCTTCATGAAGGTGGCCTTCTGAACCCATCTATGTGTCAGTATTGCATCATACTTAAAGCGCCACCTATTGGTGAAACAGGAAGTCCTCATAACTCCTCCATACATTATCCAATTCGTCCGATATATCTCACGCTTCATGACGGTTCTGTCCTGAACACATCTATGTGTCAGTATTGCATTATACTTATAGCGCCACCTATTGGTGAAACAGGAAGTCCTCATAACTCCTCCATACATTATCCAATTTGTCCGATATATCTCACACTTCACGACGGTTCTGTCCTGAACACATCTATGTGTCAGTATTGCGTCATACTTATAGTGCCACCTATTGGTGAAACAGGAAGTCCTCATAACTCCTGCATACATCATCCGATTTGCACCAAATTGCTGACGCTTCATGAAGGTGACATTCTGAACACATCTTTGCATCGGTATTGTCACACTTACAGCGCCACCTACTGGTGAAACAGGAAGTCCTCATAACTCCTCCATACATTATCCGATTTGTCCGATATATCTCACGCTTCATGACGGTTCTGTCCTGAACACATCTATGTGTCAGTATTGCGTCATACTTATAGCGCCACCTATTGGTGAAACAGGAAGTCCTCATAACTCCTCCATACATTATCCGATTTGTCCGATATATCTCACGCTTCATGACGGTTCTGTCCTGAACACATCTATGTGTCAGTATTGCGTCATACTTATAGCGCCACCTATTGGTGAAACAGGAAGTCCTCATAACTCCTCCATACATTATCCGATTTGTCCGATTTATCTCACGCTTCATGACGGTTCTGTCCTGAACACATCTATGTGTCAGTATTGCTTCATACTTATAGCGCCACCTATTGGTGAAACAGGAAGTCCTCATAACTCCTGCATACATCATCCGATTTGCACCAAATTGCTGACGCTTCATGAAGGTCACCTTCTGAACACATCTATGCGCCGGTATTGAGTTACACTTACAGCGCCACCTACTGGTGAAACAGGAAGTACTCATAACTCCTACATACATTATCCGATTTACTCCAAATTGCTCATGCTTGATGAAGGTCGCATCTTGAACACATCTGTAGGTCAGTATTGCGTCATACCTACAGCGCCACCTACTGCTTACAGGAAGTCCTCATAACTCCTACATACTTTGTCCGATTTACACAACATTTCTCATGCTTCATGAAGGTACTGTCCTGAATACATCTATGCGTCGGTATTGAGTCACGCTTAGAGCGCCACCTACAGGTGACAGGAAGTTTCTGTCAGTACTGGACACCGAAATAGCACACCCTTTAACGGCGCCACACCGCGACCCGCGTGGGGTGCGAGGGCCCGCTCACTGCTGCTCGCAGCACTAGTTAGGGCCCGAGCACTGGCGGTGCGAGGCCCTATTGAAACTCGAAGGATTATTAGGGCCCGAGCACTGGCTGTGCGAGGCCCTATTGAAACTCGAAGGATTATTAGGGCCCGAGCACTGGCGGTGCGAGGCCCTATTGAAACTCGAAGGATTATTATTCTCCTTCTCCTTCTCCTTCTCCTTCTTCTCCTTCTTCTCCTTTACTCCAAACAAATGCCTTTTAGGCGGCCTGAACATCGATGAAAACGGATGAAACTTTGCAGATACGTCAGTCCCGGTGAAAAATTTGATAATTCATGAGTGACGGAAATGGGCGTGGCAAAACGGCTCAAGAGCGCCCCCTGGAAAATCTAAAATGGCGAGCCCCACCTTTCAGTTTGATGTAGGCGAACGAAATTCGGAGGGCATATGTAGTTCATCGAGACGCACTAAAATGTCTCTTGGAGCTATACCCAACATGCAACAGGAAGGCCGCCATTTTGCTTTTAATGTGCCATTTTGTCCTTGTTTTGACCATTTCCATGCCTCGTACTTCGACGAACTCCTCCTACAGATTTCATCCGATCAACTTCATATCGGGTCAGCTTCATCTTAAGACCTTTGTGATCAAAAGTTATCAAAAAAATTGAGTTTTCACCAAACACCCTTGCCGTGGCGCCCCGCCAAAGTTTGACATTTCGCCATAAAACACGAAGTCCTCATAACTCCTCCATACATTATCCAATTTGTCCGATATATCTCACGCTTCATGACGGTTCTGTCCTGAACACATCTATGTGTCAGTATTGCGTCATACTTATAGCGCCACCTATTGGTGAAACAGTACGTCCTCATAACTCCTCCATACATTATCCAATTTGTCCGATATATCTCACGCTTCATGACGGTTCTGTCCTGAACACATCTATGTGTCAGTATTGCGTCATACTTATAGCGCCACCTATTGGTAAAACAGGAAGTCCTCATAACTCCTCCATACATTATCCGATTTGTCCGATATATCTCACGCTTCATGAGGGTTCTGTCCTGAACACATCTATGTGTCAGTATTGCGTCATACTTATAGCGCCACCTATTGGTGAAACAGGAAGTCCTCATAACTCCTCCATACATTATCCGATTTGTCCGATTTATCTCACGCTTCATGACGGTTCTGTCCTGAACACATCTATGTGTCAGTATTGCATCATACTTATAGCGCCACCTATTGGTGAAACAGGAAGTCCTCATAACTCCTCCATACATTATCCGATTTGTCCGATTTATCTCACGCTTCATGACGGTTCTGTCCTGAACACATCTATGTGTCAGTATTGCGTCATACTTATAGCGCCACCTATTGGTGAAACAGGAAGTCCTCATAACTCCTCCATACATTATCCAATTTGTCCCATATATCTCACGCTTCATGACGGTTCTGTCCTGAACACATCTATGTGTCAGTATTGCGTCATACTTATAGCGCCACCTATTGGTGAAACAGGAAGTCCTCATAACTCCTCCATACATTATCCGATTTGTCCGATTTATCTCACGCTTCATGACGGTTCTGTCCTGAACACATCTATGTGTCAGTATTGCGTCATACTTATAGCGCCACCTATTGGTGAAACAGGAATTCCTCATAACTCCTGCATACATCATCCGATTTGCACCAAATTACTGACGCTTCATGAAGGTCACCTTCTGAACACATCTATGCATCGGTATTGAGTCACACTTACAGCGCCACCTACTGGTGAAACAGGAAGTACTCATAACTCCTACATATGTTATCCGATTTACTCAAAATTGCTCATGCTTGATGAAGGTCTCATCTTCAACACTTCTGTAAGTCAGTATTGCGTCATTCCTACAGCGCCGCCTGCTGGTGAAACAGGAAGTCCTCATAACTCCTACATATGTTATCCGATTTACACCACATTGCTCACGCTTGATGAAGGTCGCGTCCTGAACACATCTGTGGTTAGTATTGAGTCCTACTTATAGCGCCGCCTACAGGTCAAGCAGGAAGTCATCATAACTCCTACATACATTGTCCAATTTATTCAACATTTCTCACGCTTCATCAAGGTACCGTCCTGAACACATCTATGCATCGGTATTGAGTCACGCTTAGAGCGCCACCTACTGGTTACAGGAAGTTTCTCTCAGTACTGGACACCGAAATAGCACAGCCTCTAACGGCGCCACACCCCGACACGCGTGGGGTGCGAGGGCCCGCTCAATGCTGCTCGCAGCCCTAGTTATTATTATTCTTCTCCTTCTCCTTTACTCCAAACAAATGCCTTTTAGGCGGCCTGAACATCGATGAAAACGGATGAAACTTTGCAGATACGTCAGTCCCGGTGAAAAATTTGATAATTCATGGGTGCCGGAAATAGGCGTGGCAAAACGGCTCAAGAGCGCCCCCTGGAAAATTTAAAATGGCGAGCCCCACCTTTCAGTTTGATGTAGGCGAACGAAATTCGGAGGGCATATGTATTTCATCGAGCCACACTTAAATGTCTCTTGGAGCTATACCCAACATGCAACAGGAAGTCCGCCATTTTGCTCTTAATGTGCCATTTTGTCCTTGTTTTGACCATTTCCATGCCTCGTACTTCGACGAACTCCTCCTACAGATTTCATCCGATCAACTTCATATCGGGTCAGCTTCATCTTAAGACCTTTGTGATCAAAAGTTATCAAAAAAATTGAGTTTTCACCAAACACCCTTGCCGTGGCGCCCCGCCAAAGTTTGACATTTCGCCATAAAACACGATGTCCTCATAACTCCTCCATACATTATCGGATTTGTCCGATATATCTCACGCTTCATGACGGTTCTGTCCTGAACACATCTATGTGTCAGTATTGCGTCATACTTATAGCGCCACCTATTGGTGAAACAGTACGTCCTCATAACTCCTCCATACATTATCCGATTTGTCCGATTTATCTCACGCTTCATGACGGTTCTGTCCTGAACACATCTATGTGTCAGTATTGCGTCATACTTATAGCGCCACCTATTGGTGAAACAGGAAGTCCTCATAACTCCTCCATACATTATCCGATTTGTCCCATATATCTCACGCTTCATGACGGTTCTGTCCTGAACACATCTTTGTGTCAGTATTGCGTCATACTTATAGCGCCACCTATTGGTGAAACAGGAAGTCCTCATAACTCCTACATACATTATCCAATTTGTCCGATATATCTCACGCTTCATGACGGTTCTGTCCTGAACACATCTTTGTGTCAGTATTGCGTCATACTTATAGCGCCACCTATTGGTGAAACAGGAAGTCCTCATAACTCCTACATACATTATCCAATTTGTCCGATATATCTCACGCTTCATGACGGTTCTGTCCTGAACACATCTTTGTGTCAGTATTGCATCATACTTATAGCGCCACCTATTGGTGAAACAGGAAGTCCTCATAACTCCTACATACATTATCCAATTTGTCCGATATATCTCACGCTTCATGACGGTTCTGTCCTGAACACATCTATGTGTCAGTATTGCATCATACTTATAGCGCCACCTATTGGTGAAACAGGAAGTCCTCATAACTCCTACATACATTATCCAATTTGTCCGATATATCTCACGCTTCATGACGGTTCTGTCCTGAACACATCTTTGTGTCAGTATTGCATCATACTTATAGCGCCACCTATTGGTGAAACAGGAAGTCCTCATAACTCCTCCATACATTATCCAATTTGTCCGATATATCTCACGCTTCATGACGGTTCTGTCCTGAACACATCTATGTGTCAGTATTGCGTCATACTTATAGCGCCACCTATTGGTGAAACAGGAAGTCCTCATAACTCCTGCATACATCATCCGATTTGCACCAAATTGCTGACGCTTCATGAAGGTCACCTTCTGAACACATCTATGCGTCGGTATTGAGTTACACTTACAGCGCCACCTACTGGTGAAACAGGAAGTACTCATAACTCCTACATACATTATCCGATTTACTCCAAATTGCTCATGCTTGATGAAGGTCGCATCTTGAACACATCTGTAGGTCAGTATTGCGTCATACCTACAGCGCCACCTACTGCTTACAGGAAGTCCTCATAACTCCTACATACTTTGTCAGATTTACACAACATTTCTCACGCTTCATCAAGGTACTGTCCTGAACACATCTATGTGTCGGTATTGAGTCACGCTTAGAGCGCCACCTACTGGTGACAGGAAGTTTCTGTCGGTACTGGACACCGAAATAGCACACGCTTTAACGGCGCCACACCCCGACCCGCGTGGGGTGCGAGGGCCCGCTCACTGCTGCTCGCAGCACTAGTTAGGGCCCGAGCACTGGCTGTGCGAGGCCCTATTGAAACTCGAAGGATTATTAGGGCCCGAGCACTGGCGGTGCGAGGCCCTATTGAATTTCGAAGGATTATTAGGGCCCGAGCACTGGCGGTGCGAGGCCCTATTGAAACTCGAAGGATTATTATTCTCCTTCTCCTTCTCCTTCTTCTTCTCCCCAAACAAATGCCTTTTTGGCGGCCTAAACATCGATGAAAACGGATGAAACTTTGCAGATACATCAGTCCCGGTGTAAATCGGATATTTCATGGGTGACGGAAATGGGCGTGGCAAAACGGCTCAAGAGCGCCCCCTGGAAAGTTTAAAATGGCGAGCCCCAACTTTCAGTTTGATGTAGGCGAACGAAATTCGGTGGGCATATGTATTTCATCGAGCCACACTAAAATGTCTCTGGGAGCTATACCCAACATGCAACAGGAAGTCCGCCATTTTGCTTTTAATGTGCCATTTTGTCCTTGTTTTGACCATTTCCATGCCTCGTACTTCGACGAACTCCTCCTAGAGATTTCATCCGATCAACTTCATATCGGGTCGGCTTCATCTTAAGACCTTTGTGATCAAAAGTTATCAAAAAAATTGAGTTTTCACCACACACCCTTGCCGTGGCGCCCCGCTAAAGTTTGACATTTCGCCATAAAACACGAAGTCCTCATAACTCCTCCATACATTATCCAATTTGTCCGATATATCTCACGCTTCATGACGGTCCTGTCCTGAACACATCTATGTGTCAGTATTGCGTCATACTTATAGCGCCACCTATTGGTGAAACAGGAAGTCCTCATAACTCCTCCATACATTATCCAATTTGTCCGATATATCTCACGCTTCATGACGGTTCTGTCCTGAACACATCTTTGTGTCAGTATTGCGTCATACTTATAGCGCCACCTATTGGTGAAACAGGAAGTCCTCATAACTCCTCCATACATTATCCAATTTGTCCGATATAGCTCACGCTTCATGACGGTTCTGTCCTGAACACATCTATGTGTCAGTATTGCGTCATACGTATAGCGCCACCTATTGGTGAAACAGGAAGTCCTCATAACTCCTGCATACATCATCCGACTTGCAACAAATTGCTGACGCTTCATGAAGGTGGTCTTCTGAACCCATCTATGTGTCGGTATTGAGTCACACTTACAGCGCCACCTACTGGTGAAACAGGAAGTCCTCATAACTCCTACATACGTTATCCGATTAACTCAACATTTCTCACGCTTCATCAAGGTACCGTCCTGAACACATCTATGCTTCGGTATTGATTCACGCCTAGAGCGCCACCTACTGGTGACAGGAAGTTTCTCTCAGTACTGCACACCGAAATAGCACAGCCTTTAACGGCGCAGCACCCCGACACGCGTGGGGTGCGAGGGCCCGCTCACTGCTGCTCGCAGCACTAGTTAGGGCCCGAGCACTGGCGGTGCGAGGCCCTATTGTATTTCGAAGGATTATTATTCTCCTACCTTCTCCTTCTTCCAAAACAAATGCATTTTTGGCGGCCTAAACATCGGTGAAAACGGATGAAACTTTGCAGATATGTCAGTCCCGGTGAAAAATTTGATAATTCATGGGTGACAGAAATGGGCGTGGCAAAACGGCTCAAGAGCGCCCCCTGGGAAATTTCAAATGGCGAGCCCCACCTTTCAGTTTGATGTAGGCGAACGAAATTCGGTGGGCATATGTAGTTCATCGAGACACACTAAAATGTCTCTTGGATCTATACCCAACATGCAATAGGAAGTCCGCCATTTTGCTTTTAATGTGCCATTTTGTCCTTGTTTTGACCATTTCCATGCCTCGTATTTCAACGAACTCCTCCTACAGATTTCATCCGATCAACTTCATAATCGGTCAGCTTCATCTTAAGACCTTTGTGATCAAAAGTTATCAAAAAAATTGAGTTTTCACCAAACACCCTTCCCGTGGCGCCCCGCCAAAGTTTGACATTTCGCAATAAAACACGAGGTCCTCATAACTCCTCCATACATTATCGGATTTGTCCGATATATCTCACGCTTCATGACGGTTCTGTCCTGAACACATCTATGTGTCAGTATTGCGTCATACTTATAGCGCCACCTATTGGTGAAACAGGAAGTCCCCATAACTCCTCCCTACATTATCCAATTTGTCCGATATATCTCACGGTTCATGACGGTTCTGTCCTGAACACATCTATGTGTCAGTATTGCGTCATACTTATAGCGCCACCTATTGGTGAAACAGGAAGTCCTCATAACTCCTGCATACATCATCCGATTTGCACCAAATTGCTGACGCTTCATGGAGGTCACCTTCTGAACCCATCTATGCGTCGGTATTGAGTCACACTTACAGCGCCTCCTACTGGTGAAACAGGAAGTCCTCATAACTCCTACATACGTTATCCGATTTACTCCAAATTTCTCAGGGTTGATGAAGGTCGCATCCTGAACACATCTGTGCGTGAGCATTGAGTCATACTAATAGCGCCACCTACTGCTTACAGGAAGTCATCATAACTCCTACATACATTGTCCGATTTACACAACATTTCTCACGCTTCATCAAGGTACTGTCCTGAACACATCTATGCATTTGTATTGAGTCACGCTTAGAGCGCCAACTTCTGGTGACAGGAAGTATCTCTCAGTACTGGACACCGAAATAGCACAGCCTTTAACGGCGCCACACCCCGACATGCGTGGGGTGCGAGGGCCCGCTCAATGCTGCTCGCAGCACTAGTTAGGGCCCGAGCACTGGCGGTGCGAGGCCCTATTGTATTTCGAAGGATTATTATTCTCCTTATTCTCCTTATTCTCCTTATTCTTCTTCTCCCCAAACAAATGCCTTTTTGGCGGCCTAAACATCGATGAAAACGGATGAAACTTTGCAGATACATCAGTCCCGGTGAAAATCGGATATTTCATTGGTGACGGAAATGGGCGTGGCAAAACGGCTCAAGAGCGCCCCCTGGAAAGTTTCAAATGGCGAGCCCCACCTTTCAGTTTGATGTAGGCGAACGAAATTCGGAGGGCATATGTATTTCATCGAGCCACACTAAAATGTCTCTTAGAGCTGTACCCAACATGCAACAGGAAGGCCGCCATTTTGCTTTTAATGTGCCATTTTGTCCTTGTTTTGACCATTTCCATGCCTCGTATTTCAACGAACTCCTCCTACAGATTTCATCCGATCAACTTCATACTCGGTCAGCTTCATCTTAAGCCCTTTGTGATCAAAAGTTATCAAGAAAATTGAGTTTTCACCAAACACCCTTGCCGTGGCGCCCCGCCAAAGTTTGACATTTCGCCATAAAACACGATGTCCTCATAACTTCTCCATACATTATCCGATTTGTCCGATATATCTCACGCTTCATGACGGTTCTGTCCTGAACACATCTATGTGTCAGTATTGCGTCATACTTATAGCGCCACCTATTGGTGAAACAGGAAGTCCTCATAACTCCTCCATACATTATCCAATTTGTCCGATATAGCTCACGCTTCATGAAGGTTCTGTCCTGAACACATCTATGTGTCAGTATTACATCATACTTATAGCGCCACCTATTGGTGAAACAGGAAGTCCCCATAACTCCTCCATACATTATCGGATTTGTCCGATATATCTCACGCTTCATGACGGTTCTGTCCTGAACACATCTATGTGTCAGTATTGCGTCATACTTATAGCGCCACCTATTGGTGAAACAGGAAGTCCTCATAACTCCTACATACATTATCCAATTCGTCCGATATATCTCACGCTTCATGACGGTTCTGTCCTGAACACATCTATGTGTCAGTATTGCATCATACTTATAGCGCCACCTATTGGTGAAACAGGAAGTCCTCATAACTACTACATACATTATCCAATTTGTCCGATATATCTCACGCTTCATGACGGTTCTGTCCTGAACACATCTATGTGTCAGTATTGCGTCATACTTATAGCGCCACCTATTGGTGAAACAGGAAGTCCTCACAACTCCTCCATACATTATCCAATTTGTCCGATATAGCTCACGCTTCATGACGGTTCTGTCCTGAACACATCTATGTTTCAGTATTGCGTCATACGTATAGCGCTACCTATTGGTGAAACAGGAAGTCCTCATAACTCCTGCATACATTATCCGATTTGCACCAAATTGCTGACGCTTCATGAAGGTGGCCTTCTGAACCCATCTATGTGTCGGTATTAAGTCACACTCACAGCGCCACCTACTGGTGAAACAGGAAGTCCTCATAACTCCTTCATACGTTATCCGATTTACTCAACATTTCTCACGCTTCATCAAGGTACCGTCCTGAACACATCTATGCTTCGGTATTGAGTCACGCCTAGAGCGCCACCTACTGGTGACAGGAAGTTTCTCTCAGTACTGCACACCGCCAAAGTTTGATATTTCGCCATAAAACACGAAGTCCTCATAACTCCTCCATACATTATCCAATTTGTCCGATATATCTCACGCTTCATGACGGTTCTGTCCTGAACACATCTATGTGTCAGTATTGCGTCATACGTATAGCGCCACCTATTGGTGAAACAGGAAGTCCTCATAACTCCTGCATACATCATCCGATTTGCACCAAATTGCTGATGCTTCATGAAGGTGGCCTTCTGAACCCATCTATGTGTCGGTATTGAGTCACACTTACAGCGCCACCTACTGGTGAAACAGGAAGTCCTCATAACTCCTACATACTTTGTCCGATTTACACAACATTTCTCACGCTTCATCAAGGTACTGTCCTGAACACATCTATGCGTCGGTATTGAGTCACGCTTAGAGCGCTACCTACTGGTGACAGGAAGTTTCTGTCAGTACTGGACACCGAAATAGCACACCCTTTAACGGCGCCACACCCCGACCCGCGTGGGGTGCGAGGGCCCGCTCACTGCTGCTCGCAGCACTAGTTATTATTATTCTTCTCCTTCTTCCGAAACAAATGCCTTTTTGGCGGCCTTAACATCGATGAAAACGGATGAAACTTTGCACATACGTCAGTCCCGGTAAAAAATTTGATAATTGATGGGTGACGGAAATGGGCGTGGCAAAACGGCTCAAGTGCGCCCCCTGGAAAATTTAAAATGGCGAGCCCCACCTTTCAGTTTGATGTAGTCGAACAAAATTCGGTGGGCATATGTAGTTCATCGAGACACACTAAAATGTCTCTTGGAGCTATACCCAACATGCAACAGGAAGTCCGCCATCTTGCTTTTAATGTGCCATTTTGTCCTTGTTTTGACCATTTCCATGCCTCGTACTTCAACGAACTCCTCCTACAGATTTCATCCGATCAACTTCATATTCGGTCAGCTTCATCTTAAGACCTTTGTGATCAAAAGTTATCAAAAAAATTGAGTTTTCACAAAACACCCTTGCCGTGGCGCCCCGCCAAAGTTTGACATTTCACCATAAAACACGAAGTCCTCATAACTCCTCCATACATTATCCAATTTGTCCGATATATCTCACGCTTCATGACGGTTCTGTCCTGAACACATCTATGTGTCAGTATTGCATCATACTTATAGCGCCATCTATTGGTGAAACAGGAAGTCCTCATAACTCCTCCATACATTATCCGATTTGTCCGATTTATCTCACGCTTCATGACGGTTCTGTCCTGAACACATCTATGTGTCAGTATTGCGTCATACTTATAGCGCCACCTATTGGTGAAACAGGAAGTCCTCATAACTCCTGCATACATCATCCGATTTGCACCAAATTGCTGACGCTTCATGAAGGTCACCTTCTGAACACATCTATGCGTCGGTATTGAGTTACATTTACAGCGCCACCTACTGGTGAAACAGGAAGTACTCATAACTCCTACATACATTATCCGATTTACTCCAAATTGCTCATGCTTGATGAAGGTCGCATCTTGAACACATCTGTAGGTCAGTATTGCGTCATACCTACAGCGCCACCTACTGCTTACAGGAAGTCCTCATAACTCCTACATACTTTGTCCGATTTACACAACATTTCTCACGCTTCATCAAGGTACTGTCCTGAACACATCTATGCGTCGGTATTGAGTCACGCTTAGAGCGCCACCTACTGGTGACAGGAAGTTTCTCTCAGTACTGGACACCGAAATAGCACACCCTTTAACGGCGCAGCACCCCGACACGCATGGGGTGCGAGGGCCCGCTCACTGCTGCTCGCAGCCCTAGTTAGGGCCCGAGCACTGGCGGTGCGAGGCCCTATTGAAACTCGAAGGATTATTAGGGCCCGAGCACTGGCGGTGCGAGGCCCTATTGAAACTCGAAGGATTATTATTATTATTCTTCTTCTCCTTCTTCTCCTTCTTCTTCTCCCCAAACAAATGCCTTTTTGGCGGCCTTAACATCGATGAAAACGGATGAAACTTTGCACATACCTCAGTCCCGGTAAAAAATTTGATAATTCATGGGTGACGGAAATGGGCGTGGCAAAACGGCTCAAGTGCGCCCCCTGGAAAATTTAAAATGGCGAGCCCCACCTTTCAGTTTGATGTAGTCGAACGAAATTCGGTGGGCATATGTAGTTCATCGAGACACACTAAAATGTCTCTTGGAGCTATACCCAACATGCAACAGGAAGTCCGCCATCTTGCTTTTAATGTGCCATTTTGTCCTTGTTTTGACCATTTCCATGCCTCGTACTTCAACGAACTCCTCCTACAGATTTCATCCGATCAACTTCATATCGGGTCGGCTTCATCTTAAGACCTTTGTGATCAAAAGTTATCAAAAAAATTGAGTTTTCACCACACACCCTTGCCGTGGCGCCCTGCCAAAGTTTGACATTTCGCCATAAAACACGAAGTCCTCATAACTCCTACATACATTATCCAATTTGTCCGATATATCTCATGCTTCATGACGGTTCTGTCCTGTACACATCTATGTTTCAGTATTGCATCATACTTATAGCGCCACCTATTGGTGAAACAGGAAGTCCTCATAACTCCTACATACATTATCCAATTTGTCCGATATAGCTCACGCTTCATGATGGTTCTGTCCTGAACACATCTATGTGTCAGTATTGCGTCATACGTATAGCGCCACCTATTGGTGGAACAGGAAGTCCTCATAACTCCTGCATACATCATCCGATTTGCACCAAATTGCTGATGCTTCGTGAAGGTCACCTTCTGAACACATCTATGCGTCGGAATTGAGTGACACTTACAACGCCACCTACTGGTGAAACAGGAGGTCCTCATAACTCCTACATACATTATCCCATTTACTCCAAATTGCTCACGCTTGATGAAGGTCGCGTCCTGAACACATCTGTAGATCAGTATTGAGTCCTACTGATAGCGCCACCTACAGGTCAAGCAGGAAGTCATCATAACTCCTACATACATTGTCCAATTTACTCAACATTTCTCACGCTTCATCAAGGTACCGTCCTGAACACATCTATGCTTCGGTATTGAGTCACGCCTAGAGCGCCACCTACTGGTGACAGGAAGTTTCTCTCAGTACTGCACACCGAAATAGCACACCCTTTAACTGCGCCACTCCCCGACACGCGTGGGGTGCGAGGGCCCGCTCACTGCTGCTCGCAGCCCTAGTTAGGGCCCGAGCACTGGCGGTGCGAGGCCCTATTGTATTTCGAAGGATTATTATTATTATTCTTGTTCTTCTCCCCAAACAAATGCCTTTTTGGCGGCCTAAACATCGATGAAAACGGATGAAACTTTGCAGATACGTCAGTCCCGGTGAAAAATTTGATAATTCATGGGTGACGGAAATGGGCGTGGCAAAACGGCTCAAGAGCGCCCCCTGGAAAGTTTCAAATGGCGAGCCCCACCTTTCAGTTTGATGTAGGCGAACGAAATTCGGAGGGCATATGTATTTCATCGAGCCACACTAAAATGTCTCTTAGAGCTGTACCCAACATGCAACAGGAAGGCCGCCATTTTGCTTTTAATGTGCCATTTTGTCCTTGTTTTGACCATTTCCATGCCTCGTATTTCAACGAACTCCTCCTACAGATTTCATCCGATCAACTTCATACTCGGTCAGCTTCATCTTAAGCCCTTTGTGATCAAAAGTTATCAAGAAAATTGAGTTTTCACCAAACACCCTTGCCGTGGCGCCCCGCCAAAGTTTGACATTTCGCCATAAAACACGATGTCCTCATAACTTCTCCATACATTATCCGATTTGTCCGATATATCTCACGCTTCATGACGGTTCTGTCCTGAATACATCTATGTGTCAGTATTGCGTCATACTTATAGCGCCACCTATTGGTGAAACAGGAAGTCCTCATAACTCCTCCACACATTATCCAATTTGTCCGATATATCTCACGCTTCATGACGCTTCTGTCCTGAACACATCTATGTGTCAGTATTGCGTCATACTTATAGCGCCACCTATTGGTGAAACAGGAAGTCCTCATAACTCCTACATACATTATCCAATTCGTCCGATATATCTCACGCTTCATGACGGTTCTGTCCTGAACACATCTATGTGTCAGTATTGCATCATACTTATAGCGCCACCTATTGGTGAAACAGGAAGTCCCCATAACTCCTCCATACATTATCGGATTTGTCCGATATATCTCACGCTTCATGAGGGTTCTGTCCTGAACACATCTATGTGTCAGTATTGCGTAATACTTATAGCGCCACCTATTGGTGAAACAGGAAGTCCTCATAACTCCTACATACATTATCCAATTCGTCCGATATATCTCACGCTTCATGACTGTTCTGTCTTGAACACATCTATGTGTCAGTATTGCATCATACTTATAGCGCCACCTATTGGTGAAACAGGAAGTCCTCATAACTCCTCCATACATTATCCAATTCGTCCGATATATCTCACGCTTCATGAAGGTTCTGTCCTGAACACATCTATGTGTCAGTATTGCGTCATACTTATAGCGCCACCTATTGGTAAAACAGGAAGTCCTCATAACTCCTCCATACATTATACGATTTGTCCGATATATCTCACGCTTCATGACGGTTCTGTCCTGAACACATCTATGTGTCAGTATTGCGTCATACTTATAGCGCCACCTATTGGTGAAACAGGAAGTCCTCATAACTCCTCCATACATTATCCGATTTGTCCGATTTATCTCACGCTTCATGACGGTTCTGTCCTGAACACATCTGTGTCAGTATTGCGTCATACTTATTGCGCCACCTATTGGTGAAACAGGAAGTCCTCATAACTCCTGCATACATCATCCGATTTGCACCAAATTGCTGACGCTTCATGAAGGTCACCTTCTGAACACATCTATGCGTCGGTATTGAGTTACACTTACAGCGCCACCTACTGGTGAAACAGGAAGTACTCATAACTCCTACATACATTATCCGATTTACTCCAAATTGCTCATGCTTGATGAAGGTCGCATCTTGAACACATCTGTAGGTCAGTATTGCGTCATACCTACAGCGCCACCTACTGCTTACAGGAAGTCCTCATAACTCCTACATACTTTGTCCGATTTACACAACATTTCTCACGCTTCATCAAGGTACTGTCCTGAACACATCTATGCTTTGGTATTGAGTCACGCTTAGAGCGCCACCTACTGGTGACAGGAAGTTTCTGTCAGTACTGGACACCGAAATAGCACACCCTTTAACGGCGCCACACCCCGACCCGCGTGGGGTGCGAGGGCCCGCTCACTGCTGCTCGCAGCACTAGTTATTATTATTATTATACTTCTCCTTCTTCTCCTTCTTTACTCCAAACAAATGCCTTTTAGGCGGCCTGAACATCGATGAAAACGGATGAAACTTTGCAGATACGTCAGTCCCGGTGAAAAATTTGATAATTCATGGGTGACGGAAATGGGTGTGGCAAAACGGCTCAAGAGCGCCCCCTGGAAAGTTTAAAATGGCGAGCCCCACCTTTCAGTTTGATGTAGGCGAACGAAATTCGGTGGGCATATGTATTTCATCGAGCCACACTTAAATGTCTCTTGGAGCTATACCCAACATGCAACAGGAAGTCCGCCATTTTGCTCTTAATGTGCCATTTTGTCCTTGTTTTGACCATTTCCATGCCTCGTACTTCGACGAACTCCTCCTACAGATTTCATCCGATCAACTTCATATCGGGTCAGCTTCATCTTAAGACCTTTGTGATCAAAAGTTATCAAAAAAATTTAGTTTTCACCAAACACCCTTGCCGTGGCGCCCCGCCAAAGTTTGACATTTCGCCATAAAACACGAAGTCCTCATAACTCCTCCATACATTATCCAATTTGTCCGATATATCTCACGCTTCATGACGGTTCTGTCCTGAACACATCTATGTGTCAGTATTGCGTCATACTTATAGCGCCACCTATTGGTGAAACAGGAAGTCCTCATAACTCCTCCATACATTATCCCATTTGTCCGATATAGCTCACGCTTCATGACGGTTCTGTCCTGAACACATCTATGTGTCAGTATTGCGTCATACGTATAGCGCCACCTATTGGTGAAACAGGAAGTCCTCATAACTCCTGCATACATCATCCGATTTGCACCAAATTGCTGATGCTTCATGAAGGTGGCCTTCTGAACCCATCTATGTGTCGGTATTGAGTCACACTTACAGCGCCACCTACTGGTGAAACAGGAAGTCCTCATAACTCCTCCATACATTATCCAATTTGTCCGATATATCTCACGCTTCATGACGGTTCTGTCCTGAACACATCTATGTGTCAGTATTGCGTCATACTTATAGCGCCACCTATTGGTGAAACAGGAAGTCCTCATAACTCCTGCATACATCATCCGATTTGCACCAAATTACTGACGCTTCGTGAAGGTCACCTTCTGAACACATCTATGCGTCGATATTGAGTCACACTTACAGCGCCACCTACTGGTGAAACAGGAAGTACTCATAACTCCTCCATACATTATCCAATTTGTCCGATATATCTCACGCTTCATGACGGTTCTGTCCTGAACACATCTATGTGTCAGTATTGCGTCATACTTATAGCGCCACCTATTGGTGAAACAGGGAGTCCTCATAACTCCTCCATACATTATCCAATTTGTCCGATATATCTCACGCTTCATGACGGTTCTGTCCTGAACACATCTATGTGTCAGTATTGCGTCATACTTATAGCGCCACCTATTGGTGAAACAGGAAGTCCTCATAACTCCTCCATACATTATCCAATTTGTCCGATATAGCTCACGCTTCATGACGGTTCTGTCTTGAACACATCTATGTGTCAGTATTGCGTCATACGTATAGCGCCACCTATTGGTGAAACAGTACGTCCTCATAACTCCTCCATACATTATCCGATTTGTCCGATATGTCTCACGCTTCATGACGGTTCTGTCCTGAACACATCTATGTGTCATTATTGCGTCATACTTATAGCGCCACCTATTGGTGAAACAGGAAGTCCTCATAACTCCTGCATACATCATCCGATTTGCACCAAATTGCTGACGCTTCATGAAGGTCACCTTCTGAACACATCTATGCGTCGGTATTGAGTCACACTTACAGCGCCACCTACTGGTGAAACAGCAAGTATTCATAACTCCTACATACGTTATCCGATTTACTCCAAATTGCTCACGCTTGATGAAGGTCGCGTCCTGAACACATCTGTATGTCAGTATTGAGTCATACTTATAGCGCCGCCTACAGGTCAACAAGGAAGTCATCATAACTCCTACATACATTGTCCGATTAACTCAACATTTCTCACGCTTCATCAAGGTACCGTCCTGAACACATCTATGCATCGGTATTGAGTCACGCTTAGAGCGCCACCTACTGGTGACAGGAAGTTTCTCTCAGTACTGGACACCGAAATAGCACAGCCTTTAACGGCGCCGCACCCCGACACGCGTGGGGTGCGAGGGCCCGCTCAATGCTGCTCGCAGCCCTAGTTATTATTATTCTTCTCCTTCTTCTCCTTCTCCTTCTTCTCCCCAAACAAATGCCTTTTTGGCGGCCTTAACATCGATGAAAACGGATGAAACTTTGCACATACGTCAGTCCCGGTAAAAAATTTGATAATTCATGGGTGACGGAAATGGGCGTGGCAAAACGGCTCAAGTGCGCCCCCTGGAAAATTTAAAATGGCGAGCCCCACCTTTCAGTTTGATGTAGTCGAACGAAATTCGGTGGGCATATGTAGTTCATCGAGACACACTAAAATGTCTCTTGGAGCTATACCCAACATGCAACAGGAAGTCCGCCATCTTGCTTTTAATGTGCCATTTTGTCCTTGTTTTGACCATTTCCATGCCTCGTACTTCAACGAACTCCTCCTACAGATTTCATCCGATCAACTTCATATCGGGTCGGCTTCATCTTAAGACCTTTGTGATCAAAAGTTATCAAAAAAATTGAGTTTTCACCACACACCCTTGCCGTGGCGCCCCGCCAAAGTTTGACATTTCGCCATAAAACACGAAGTCCTCATAACTCCTCCATACATTATCCAATTTGTCCGATATTTCTCACGCTTCATGACGGTTCTGTCCTGAACACATCTATGTGTCAGTATTGCGTCATACTTATAGCGCCACCTATTGGTGAAACAGGAAGTCCTCATAACTCCTCCATACATTATCCAATTTGTCTGATATATCTCACGCTTCATGACGGTTCTGTCCTGAACACATCTATGTGTCAGTATTGCGTCATACTTATAGCGCCACCTATTGGTGAAACAGGAAGTCCTCATAACTCCTCCATACATTATCCAATTTGTCCGATATATCTCACGCTTCATGACGGTTCTGTCCTGAACACATCTATGTGTCAGTATTGCATCATACTTATAGCGCCACCTATTGGTGAAACAGGAAGTACTCATAACTCCTCCATACATTATCCAATTTGTCCGATATATCTCACGCTTCATGACAGTTCTGTCCTGAACACATCTATGTGTCAGTATTGCGTCATACTTATAGCGCCACCTATTGGTGAAACAGGAAGTCCTCATAACTCCTCCATACATTATCCGATTTGTCCGATTTATCTCACGCTTCATGACGGTTCTGTCCTGAACACATCTATGTGTCAGTATTGCGTCATACTTATAGCGCCACCTATTGGTGAAACAGGAAGTCCTCATAACTCCTGCATACATCATCCGATTTGCACCAAATTGCTGACGCTTCATGAAGGTCACCTTCTGAACACATCTATGCGTCGGTATTGAGTTACACTTACAGCGCCACCTACTGGTGAAACAGGAAGTACTCATAACTCCTACATACATTATCCGATTTACTCCAAATTGCTCATGCTTGATGAAGGTCGCATCTTGAACACATCTGTAGGTCAGTATTGCGTCATACCTACAGCGCCACCTACTGCTTACAGGAAGTCCTCATAACTCCTACATACTTTGTCCGATTTACACAACATTTCTCACGCTTCATCAAGGTACTGTCCTGAACACATCTATGCTTTGGTATTGAGTCACGCTTAGAGCGCCACCTACTGGTGACAGGAAGTTTCTGTCAGTACTGGACACCGAAATAGCACACCCTTTAACGGCGCCACACCCCGACCCGCGTGGGGTGCGAGGGCCCGCTCACTGCTGCTCGCAGCACTAGTTAGGGCCCGAGCACTGGCGGTGCGAGGCCCTATTGAATTTCGAAGGATTATTATTCTCCTTCTCCTTTACTCCAAACAAATGCCTTTTAGGCGGCCTGAACATCGATGAAAACGGATGAAACTTTGCAGATACGTCAGTCCCGGTGAAAAATTTGATAATTCATGGGTGACGGAAATGGGCGTGGCAAAACGGCTCAAGAGCGCCCCCTGGAAAGTTTCAAATGGCCAGCCCCACCTTTCAGTTTGATGTAGGCGAACGAAATTCGGAGGGCATATGTATTTCATCGAGCCACACTTAAATGTCTCTTGGAGCTATACCCAACATGCAACAGGAAGTCCGCCATTTTGCTCTTAATGTGCCATTTTGTCCTTGTTTTGACCATTTCCATGCCTCGTACTTCGACGAACTCCTCCTACAGATTTCATCCGATCAACTTCATATCGGGTCAGCTTCATCTTAAGACCTTTGTGATCAAAAGTTATCAAAAAAATTGAGTTTTCACCAAACACCCTTGCCGTGGCGCCCCGCCAAAGTTTGACATTTCGCCATAAAACACGAAGTCCTCATAACTCCTCCATACATTATTCAATTTGTCCGATATATGTCACGCTTCATGACGGTTCTGTCCTGAACACATCTATGTGTCAGTATTGCGTCATACTTATAGCGCCACCTATTGGTGAAACAGTACGTCCTCATAACTCCTCCATACATTATCCGATTTGTCCGATATGTCTCACGCTTCATGACGGTTCTGTCCTGAACACATCTATGTGTCAGTATTGCGTCATACTTATAGCGCCACCTATTGGTGAAACAGGAAGTCCTCATAACTCCTCCATACATTATCCAATTTGTCCGATATATCTCACGCTTCATGACGGTTCTGTCCTGAACACATCTATGTGTCAGTATTGCGTCATACTTATAGCGCCACCTATTGGTGAAACAGGAAGTCCTCATAACTCCTCCATACATTATCCAATTTGTCCGATATATCTCACGCTTCATGACGGTTCTGTCCTGAACACATCTATGTGTCAGTATTGCGTCATACTTATAGCGCCACCTATTGGTGAAACAGGAAGTCCTCATAACTCCTCCATACATTATCCAATTTGTCCGATATATCTCACGCTTCATGACGGTTCTGTCCTGAACACATCTATGTGTCAGTATTGCGTCATACTTATAGCGCCACCTATTGGTGAAACAGGAAGTCCTCATAACTCCTCCATACATTATCCGATTTGTCCGATATATCTCACGCTTCATGACGGTTCTGTCCTGAACACATCTATGTGTCAGTATTGCGTCATACTTATAGCGCCACCTATTGGTGAAACTGGAAGTCCCCATAACTCCTACATACTTTGTCCGATTTACACAACATTTCTCACGCTTCATCAACGTCCTGTCCTGAACACATCTATGCTTCGGTATTGAGTCACGCCTAGAGCGCCACCTACTGGTGACAGGACGTTTCTCTCAGTACTGCACACCGAAATAGCACACCCTTTAACGGCGCCACACCCCGACACGCGTGGGGTGCGAGGGCCCGCTCAATGCTGCTCGCAGCCCTAGTTATTATTATTATTCTCCTTCTCCTTCTCCTTTACTCCAAACAAATGCCTTTTAGGCGGCCTGAACATCGATGAAAACGGATGAAACTTTGCAGATACGTCAGTCCCGGTGAAAAATTTGATAATTCATGGGTGACGGAAATGGGCGTGGCAAAACGGCTCAAGAGCGCCCCCTGGGAAGTTTAAAATGGCGAGCCCCACCTTTCAGTTTGATGTAGGCGAACGAAATTCGGTGGGCATATGTATTTCATCGAGCCACACTTAAATGTCTCTTGGAGCTATACCCAACATGCAACAGGAAGTCCGCCATTTTGCTCTTAATGTGCCATTTTGTCCTTGTTTTGACCATTTCCATGCCTCGTACTTCGACGAACTCCTCCTACAGATTTCATCCGATCAACTTCATATCGGGTCAGCTTCATCTTAAGACCTTTGTGATCAAAAGTTATCAAAAAAATTGAGTTTTCACCAAACACCCTTGCCGTGGCGCCCCGCCAAAGTTTGACATTTCGCCATAAAACACGAAGTCCTCATAACTCCTCCATACATTATCCAATTTGTCCGATATATCTCACGCTTCATGACGGTTCTGTCCTGAACACATCTATGTGTCAGTATTGCGTCATACTTATAGCGCCACCTATTGGTGAAACAGGAAGTCCTCATAACTCCTCCATACATTATCCAATTTGTCCGATATATCTCAGGCTTCATGACGGTTCTGTCCTGAACACATCTATCTGTCAGTATTGCGTCATACTTATAGCGCCACCTATTGGTGTAACAGGAAGTCCTCATAACTCCTCCATACATTATCCAATTTGTCCGATATATCTCACGCTTCATGACAGTTCTGTCCTGAACACATCTATGTGTCAGTATTGCGTCATACTTATAGCGCCACCTATTGGTGAAACAGGAAGTCCCCATAACTCCTCCATACATTATCGGATTTGTCCGATATATCTCACGCTTCATGACGGTTCTGTCCTGAACACATCTATGTGTCAGTATTGCGTCATACTTATAGCGCCACCTATTGGTGAAACAGGAAGTCCTCATAACTCCTACATACATTATCCAATTTGTCCGATATATCTCACGCTTCATGACGGTTCTGTCCTGAACACATCTATGTGTCAGTATTGCGTCATACTTATAGCGCCACCTATTGGTGAAACAGGAAGTCCTCATAACTCCTCCATACATTATCCAATTTGTCCGATATATCTCAGGCTTCATGACGGTTCTGTCCTGAACACATCTATCTGTCAGTATTGCGTCATACTTATAGCGCCACCTATTGGTGTAACAGGAAGTCCTCATAACTCCTCCATACATTATCCAATTTGTCCGATATATCTCACGCTTCATGACAGTTCTGTCCTGAACACATCTATGTGTCAGTATTGCGTCATACTTATAGCGCCACCTATTGGTGAAACAGGAAGTCCTCATAACTCCTCCATACATTATCCGATTTGTCCGATTTATCTCACGCTTCATGACGGTTCTGTCCTGAACACATCTATGTGTCAGTATTGCGTCATACTTATAGCGCCACCTATTGGTGAAACAGGAAGTCCTCATAACTCCTCCATACATTATCCAATTTGTCCCATATATCTCACGCTTCATGACGGTTCTGTCCTGAACACATCTTTGTCAGTATTGCATCATACTTATAGCGCCACCTATTGGTGAAACAGGAAGTCCTCATAACTCCTGCATACATCATCCGATTTGCACCAAATTGCTTAGGCTTCATGAAGGTCACCTTCAGAACACATCTATGCGTTGGTATTGAGTTACACTTACAGCGCCACCTACTGGTGAAACAGGAAGTACTCATAACTCCTACATACATTATCCGATTTACTCCAAATTGCTCATGCTTGATTAAGGTCGCATCTTGAACACATCTGTAGGTCAGTATTGCGTCATTCCTACAGCGCCACCTACTGCTTACAGGAAGTCCTCATAACTCCTACATACTTTGTCCGATTTACACAACATTTCTCACGCTTCATCAAGGTACTGTCCTGAACACATCTATGCGTCGGTATTGAGTCACGCTTAGAGCGCCACCTACTGGTGACAGGAAGTTTCTGTCAGTACTGGACACCGAAATAGCACAGCCTTTAACGGCGCCGCACCCCGACCCGCGTGGGGTGCGAGGGCCCGCTCAATGCTGCTCGCAGCCCTAGTTAGGGCCCGAGCACTGGCTGTGCGAGGCCCTATTGAAACTCGAAGGATTATTATTATTATTCTCCTTCTCCTTCTCCTTCTCCTTCTCCTTTACTCCAAACAAATGCCTTTAAGGCGGCCTGAACATCGATGAAAACGGATGAAACTTTGCAGATACGTCAGTCCCGGTGAAAAATTTGATAATTCATGGGTGACGGAAATGGGCGTGGCAAAACGGCTCAAGAGCGCCCCCTGGAAAATCTAAAATGGCGAGCCCCACCTTTCAGTTTGATGTAGGCGAACGAAATTCGGAGGGCATATGTAGTTCATCGAGACGCACTAAAATGTCTCTTGGAGCTATACCCAACATGCAACAGTAAGGCCGCCATTTTGCTTTTAACGTGCCATTTTGTCCTTGTTTTGACCATTTCCATGCCTCGTACTTCGACGAACTCCTCCTACAGATTTCATCCGATCAACTTCATATCGGGTCAGCTTCATCTTAAGGCCTTTGTGATCAAAAGTTATCAAAAAAATTGAGTTTTCACCAAACACCCTTGCCGTGGCGCCCCGCCAAAGTTTGACATTTCGCCATAAAACACGAAGTCCTCATAACTCCTCCATACATTATCCAATTTGTCCGATATATCTCACGCTTCATGACGGTTCTGTCCTGAACACATCTATGTGTCAGTATTGCGTCATACTTATAGCGCCACCTATTGGTGAAACAGGAAGTCCTCATAACTCCTCCATACATTATCCAATTTGTCCGAGATATCTCACGCTTCATGACGGTTCTGTCCTGAACACATCTATGTGTCAGTATTGCATCATACTTATAGCGCCACCTATTGGTGAAACAAGAAGTCCTCATAACTCCTCCACACATTATCCAATTTGTCCGATATATCTCACGCTTCATGACGGTTCTGTCCTGAACACATCTATGTTTCAGTATTGCGTCATACTTATAGCGCCACCTATTGGTGAAACAGGAAGTCCTCATAACTCATCCATACATTATCCAATTTGTCCGATATATCTCACGCTTCATGACGGTTCTGTCCTGAACACATCTATGTGTCAGTATTGCATCATACTTATAGCGCCACCTATTGGTGAAACAGGAAGTCCTCATAACTCCTACATACATTATCCAATTTGTCCCATATATCTCACGCTTCATGACGGTTCTGTCCTGAACACATCTATGTGTCAGTATTGCGTCATACTTATAGCGCCACCTATTGGTGAAACAGGAAATCCTCATAACTCCTCCATACATTATCCAATTTGTCCGATATATCTCACGCTTCATGACGGTTCTGTCCTGAACACATCTATGTGTCAGTATTGCTTCATACTTATAGCGCCACCTATTGGTGAAACAGGAAGTCCTCATAACTCCTGCATACATCATCCGATTTGCACCAAATTGCTGACGCTTCATGAAGGTCACCTTCTGAACACATCTATGCGTCGGTATTGAGTTACACTTACAGCGCCACCTACTGGTGAAACAGGAAGTACTCATAACTCCTACATACATTATCCGATTTACTCCAAATTGCTCATGCTTGATGAAGGTCGCATCTTGAACACATCTGTAGGTCAGTATTGCGTCATACCTACAGCGCCACCTACTGCTTACAGGAAGTCCTCATAACTCCTACATACTTTGTCCGATTTACACAACATTTCTCACGCTTCATCAACGTCCCGTCCTGAACACATCTATGCTTCGGTATTGAGTCACGCCTAGAGCGCCACCTACTGGTGACAGGACGTTTCTCTCAGTACTGCACACCGAAATAGCACACCCTTTAACGGCGCCACACCCCGACACGCGTGGGGTGCGAGGGCCCGCTCACTGCTGCTCGCAGCCCTAGTTAGGGCCCGAGCACTGGCGGTGCGAGGCCCTATTGAAACTCGAAGGATTATTATTCTCCTTCTTCTCCTTTACTCCAAACAAATGCCTTTTAGGCGGCCTGAACATCGATGAAAACGGATGAAACTTTGCAGATACGTCAGTCCCGGTGAAAAATTTGATAATTCATGGGTGACGGAAATGGGCGTGGCAAAACGGCTCAAGAGCGCCCCCTGGAAAGTTTCAAATGGCGAGCCCCACCTTTCAGTTTGATGTAGGCGAACGAAATTCGGAGGGCATATGTATTTCATCGAGCCACACTTAAATGTCTCTTGGAGCTATACCCAACATGCAACAGGAAGTCCGCCATTTTGCTCTTAATGTGCCATTTTGTCCTTGTTTTGACCATTTCCATGCCTCGTACTTCGACGAACTCCTCCTACAGATTTCATCCGATCAACTTCATATCGGGTCAGCTTCATCTTAAGACCTTTGTGATGAAAAGTTATCAAAAAAATTGAGTTTTCACCAAACACCCTTGCCGTGGCGCCCCGCCAAAGTTTGACATTTCGCCATAAAACACGAAGTCCTCATAACTCCTCCATACATTATTCAATTTGTCCGATATATGTCACGCTTCATGACGGTTCTGTCCTGAACACATCTATGTGTCAGTATTGCGTCATACTTATAGCGCCACCTATTGGTGAAACAGTACGTCCTCATAACTCCTCCATACATTATCCGATTTGTCCGATATGTCTCACGCTTCATGACGGTTCTGTCCTGAACACATCTATGTGTCAGTATTGCGTCATACTTATAGCGCCACCTATTGGTGAAACAGGAAGTCCTCATAACTCCTCCATACATTATCCAATTTGTCCGATATATCTCACGCTTCATGACGGTTCTGTCCTGAACACATCTATGTGTCAGTATTGCGTCATACTTATAGCGCCACCTATTGGTGAAACAGGAAGTCCTCATAACTCCTCCATACATTATCCAATTTGTCCGATATATCTCACGCTTCATGACGGTTCTGTCCTGAACACATCTGTGTCAGTATTGCGTCATACTTATAGCGCCACCTATTGGTGAAACAGGAAGTCCTCATAACTCCTCCATACATTATCCAATTTGTCCGATATATCTCACGCTTCATGACGGTTCTGTCCTGAACACATCTATGTGTCAGTATTGCGTCATACTTATAGCGCCACCTATTGGTGAAACAGGAAGTCCTCATATCTCCTACATACATTATCCGATTTGTCCGATATTTCTCACGCTTCATGACGGTTCTGTCCTGAACACATCTATGTGTCAGTATTGCGTCATACTTATAGCGCCACCTATTGGTGAAACAGGAAGTCCTCATAACTCCTCCATACATTATCCAATTCGTCCGATATATCTCACGCTTCATGAAGGTTCTGTCCTGAACACATCTATGTGTCAGTATTGCGTCATACTTATAGCGCCACCTATTGGTGAAACAGTATGTCCTCATAACTCCTCCATACATTATCCAATTTGTCCTATATATCTCACGCTTCATGACGGTTCTGTCCCGAACACATCTATGTGTCAGTATTGCGTCATACTTATAGCGCCACCTATTGGTGAAACAGGAAGTCCTCATAACTCCTCCATACATTATCCAATTCGTCCGATATATCTCACGCTTCATGACGGTTCTGTCCTGAACACATCTATGTGTCAGTATTGTGTCATACTTATAGCGCCACCTATTGGTGAAACAGGAAGTCCTCATAACTCCTGCATACATCATCCGATTTGCACCAAATTGCTGACGCTTCATGAAGGTCACCTTCTGAACACATCTATGCGTCGGTATTGAGTTACACTTACAGCGCCACCTACTGGTGAAACAGGAAATACTCATAACTCCTACATACATTATCCGATTTACTCCAAATTGCTCATGCTTGATGAAGGTCGCATCTTGAACACATCTGTAGGTCAGTATTGCGTCATACCTACAGCGCCACCTACTGCTTACAGGAAGTCCTCATAACTCCTACATACTTTGTCCGATTTACACAACATTTCTCACGCTTCATCAAGGTACTGTCCTGAACACATCTATGCGTCGGTATTGAGTCACGCTTAGAGCGCCACCTACTGGTGACAGGAAGTTTCTGTCAGTACTGGACACCGAAATAGCACACCCTTTAACGGCGCCACACCCCGACCCGCGTGGGGTGCGAGGGCCCGCTCACTGCTGCTCGCAGCACTAGTTAGGGCCCGAGCACTGGCGGTGCGAGGCCCTATTGTATTTCGAAGGATTATTAGGGCCCGAGCACTGGCGGTGCGAGGCCCTATTGTATTTCGAAGGATTATTATTATTCTCCCTTCTCCTTCTTCTTCTCCCCAAACAAATGCCTTTTTGGCGGCCTTAACATGAATGAAAACGGATGAAACTTTGCAGATACATCGGTCCCGGTGAAAAATTTGATAATTCATGGGTGACGGAAATGGGCGTGGCAAAACGGCTCAAGAGCGCCCCCTGGAAAATTTAAAATGGCAAGCCCCACCTTCCAGTTTGATGTAGGCGAACGAAATTCGGTGGGCAAATGTAGTTCATCGAGACACACTAAAATGTCTCTTAGAGCTATACCCAACATGCAACAGGAAGTCCGCCATTTTGCTCTTAATGTGCCATTTTGTCCGTGTTTTGACCATTTCCATGCCTCGTACTTCGACGAACTCCTCCTACAGATTTCATCCGATCAACTTCATATCGGGTCAGCTTCATCTTAAGACCTTTGTGATCAAAAGTTATCAAAAAAATTGAGTTTTCACCAAACACCCTTGCCGTGGCGCCCCGCCAAAGTTTGACATTTCGCCATAAAACACAAAGTCCTCATAACTCCTCCATACATTATCCAAATTGTCCGATATATCTTACGCTTCATGACGGTTCTGTCCTGAACACATCTATGTGTCAGTATTGCGTCATACTTATAGCGCCACCTATTGGTGAAACAGTAAGTCCTCATAACTCCTCCATACATTATCCGATTTGTCCGATATGTCTCACGCTTCATGACAGTTCTATCCTGAACACATCTTTGTGTCAGTATTGCATCATACTTATAGCGCCACCTATTGGTGAAACAGGAAGTCCTCATAACTCCTCCATACATTATCCGATTTGTCCGATATATCTCACGCTTCATGACGGTTCTGTCCTGAACACATCTATGTGTCAGTATTGCGTCATACTTATAGCGCCACCTATTGGTGAAACAGGAAGTACTCATAACTCCTACATACATTATCCGATTTGTCCGATATATCTCACGCTTCATGACGGTTCTGTCCTGAACACATCTATGTGTCAGTATTGCGTCATACTTATAGCGCCACCTATTGGTGAAACAGGAAGTACTCATAACTCCTACATACATTATCCAATTTGTCCGATATATCTCACGCTTCATGAATGTTCTGTCCTGAACACATCTATGTGTCAGTATTGCATCATACTTATAGCGCCACCTATTGGTGAAACAGGAAGTACTCATAACTCCTACATACATTATCCGATTTGTCCGATATATCTCACGCTTCATGACGGTTCTGTCCTGAACACATCTATGTGTCAGTATTGCGTCATACTTATAGCGCCACCTATTGGTGAAACAGGAAGTCCTCATAACTCCTACATACATTATCCGATTCGTCCGATATATCTCACGCTTCATGAAGGTTCTGTCCTGAACACATCTATGTGTCAGTATTGCATCATACTTATAGCGCCACCTATTGGTGAAACAGGAAGTCCTCATAACTCCTACATACATTATCCGATTCGTCCGATATATCTCACGCTTCATGAAGGTTCTGTCCTGAACACATCTATGTTTCAGTATTGCGTCATACTTATAGCGCCACCTATTGGTGAAACAGGAAGTCCTCATAACTCCTACATACATTATCCGATTCGTCCGATATATCTCACGCTTCATGAAGGTTCTGTCCTGAACACATCTATGTGTCAGTATTGCATCATACTTATAGCGCCACCTATTGGTGAAACAGGAAGTCCTCATAACTCCTACATACATTATCCGATTCGTCCGATATATCTCACGCTTCATGAAGGTTCTGTCCTGAACACATCTATGCATCCTTAACACATCTGTGCATCAGCAGTGAGTCATACTTATAGCGCCGCCTACAGGTCAAGCAGGAAGTCATCATAACTCCTACATACATTATCAGATTTACTCAACATTTCTCAGGCTTCATCAAGGTACCGTCCTGAACACATCTATGCATCTGTATTGAGTCACGCTTAGAGCGCCACCTACTGGTGACAGGAAGTTTCTCGCAGTACTGCACACCGAAATAGCACACCCTTTAACGGCGCGGCACCCCGACACGCGTGGGGTGCGAGGGCCCGCTCACTGCTGCTCGCAGCACTAGTTAGGGCCCGAGCACTGGCGGTGCGAGGCCCTATTGTATTTCGAAGGATTATTATTCTCCTTCTTCTTCTCCCCAAACAAATGCCTTTTTGGCGGCCTAAACATCGATGAAAACGGATGAAACTTTGCAGATACATCAGTCCCGGTGAAAAATGGATATTTCATTGGTGACGGAAATGGGCGTGGCAAAACGGCTCAAGAGCGCCCCCTGGAAAGTTTAAAATGGCGAGCCCCACCTTTCAGTTTGATGGAGGCGAACGAAATTCGGAGGGCATATGTATTTCATCGAGACACACTAAAATGTCTCTTGGATCTATACCCAACATGCAACAGGAAGTCCGCCATTTTGCTTTTAATGTGCCATTTTGTCCTTGTTTTGACCATTTCCATGCCTCGTACTTCAACGAACTCCTCCTACAGATTTCATCCGATCAACTTCATATCGGGTCGGCTTCATCTTAAGACCTTTGTGATCAAAAGTTATCAAAAAAATTGAGTTTTCACCACACACCCTTGCCGTGGCGCCCCGCCAAAGTTTGACATTTCGCCATAAAACACGAAGTCCTCATAACTCCTACATACATTATCCAATTTGTCCGATATATCTCATGCTTCATGACGGTTCTGTCCTGTACACATCTATGTTTCAGTATTGCATCATACTTATAGCGCCACCTATTGGTGAAACAGGAAGTCCTCATAACTCCTACATACATTATCCAATTCGTCCGATATATCTCACGCTTCATGAAGGTTCTGTCCTGAACACATCTATGTGTCAGTATTGCGTCATACTTATAGCGCCACCTATTGGTGAAACAGGAAGTCCTCATAACTCCTCCATACATTATCCGATTCGTCCGATATATCTCACGCTTCATGACGGTTCTGTCCTGAACACATCTATGTTTCAGTATTGCATCATACTTATAGCGCCACCTATTGGTGAAACAGGAAGTCCTCATAACTCCTACATACATTATCCAATTCGTCCGATATATCTCACGCTTCATGAAGGTTCTGTCCTGAACACAACTATGTGTCAGTATTGCGTCATACTTATAGCGCCACCTATTGGTGAAACAGGAAGTCCTCATAACTCCTCCATACATTATCCGATTCGTCCGATATATCTCACGCTTCATGACGGTTCTGTCCTGAACACATCTATGTGTCAGTATTGCATCATACTTATAGCACCACCTATTGGTGAAACAGGAAGTCCTCATAACTCCTACATACATTATCCAATTCGTCCGATATATCTCACGCTTCATGAGGGTTCTGTCCTGAACACATCTATGTGTCAGTATTGCGTCATACTTATAGCGCCACCTATTGGTGTAACAGGAAGTCCTCATAACTCCTCCATACATTATCCAATTTGTCCGATATATCTCACGCTTCATGACGGTTCGGTCCTGAACAGATCTATGTGTCAGTATTGCATCATACTTATAGCGCCACCTATTGGTGAAACAGGAAGTCCTCATAACTCCTGCATACATTATCCGATTTGTCCGATATATCTCACGCTTCATGACGGTTCTGTCCTGAACACATCTATGTGTCAGTATTGCGTCATACTTATAGCGCCACCTATTGGTGAAACAGGAAGTCCTCATAACTCCTCCATACATTATCCAATTTGTCCGATATAGCTCACGCTTCATGACGGTTCTGTCCTGAACACATCTATGTGTCAGTATTGCGTCATACGTATAGCGCCACCTATTGGTGAAACAGGAAGTCCCCATAACTCCTCCATACATTATCGGATTTGTCCGATATATCTCACGCTTCATGACGGTTCTGTCCTGAACACATCTATGTGTCAGTATTGCATCATACTTATAGCGCCACCTATTGGTGAAACAGGAAGTCCTCATAACTCCTCCATACATTATCCGATTTGTCCGATTTATCTCACGCTTCATGACAGTTCTGTCCTGAACACATCTATGTGTCAGTATTGCGTCATACTTATAGCGCCACCTATTGGTGAAACAGGAAGTCCTCATAACTCCTCCATACATTATCCAATTTGTCCGATATATCTCACGCTTCATGACGGTTCTGTCCTGAACACATCTATGTGTCAGTATTGCGTCATACTTATAGCGCCACCTATTGGTGAAACAGGAAGTCCTCATAACTCCTCCATACGTTATCCAATTTGTCCGATATATCTCACGCTTCATGACGGTTCTGTCCTGAACACATCTATGTGTCAGTATTGCGTCATACTTATAGCGCCACCTATTGGTGAAACAGGAAGTCCTCATAACTCCTCCATACATTATCCAATTTGTCCGATATATCTCACGCTTCATGACGGTTCTGTCCTGAACACATCTATGTGTCAGTATTGCGTCATACTTATAGCGCCACCTATTGGTGAAACAGGAAGTCCTCATAACTCCTACATACATTAGCCAATTTGTCCGATATATCTCACGCTTCATGACGGTTCTGTCCTGAACACATCTATGTGTCAGTATTGCGTCATACTTATAGCGCCACCTATTGGTGAAACAGGAAGTCCTCATAACTCCTCCATACATTATCCGATTTGTCCGATATATCTCACGCTTCATGAGGGTTCTGTCCTGAACACATCTATGTGTCAGTATTGCGTCATACTTATAGCGCCACCTATTGGTGAAACAGGAAGTCCCCATAACTCCTCCATACATTATCGGATTCGTCCGATACATCTCACGCTTCATGACGGTTCTGTCCTGAACACATCTATGTGTCAGTATTGCGTCATACTTATAGCGCCACCTATTGGTGAAACAGGAAGTCCTCATAACTCCTACATACATTATCCAATTCGTCCGATATATCTCACGCTTCATGAAGGTTCTGTCCTGAACACATCTATGTGTCAGTATTGCATCATACTTATAGCGCCACCTATTGGTGAAACAGGAAGTCCTCATAACTCCTACATACGTTATCCGATTTACTCCAAATTGCTCAGGGTTGATGATGGTCGCATCCTGAACACATCTGTGCGTGAGCATTGAGTCATACTAATAGCGCCACCTACTGCTTACAGGAAGTCATCATAACTCCTACATACATTGTCCGATTTACACAACATTTCTCACGCTTCATCAAGGTACTGTCCTGAACACATCTATGCGTTTGTATTGAGTCACGCTTAGAGCGCCACCTACTGGTAACAGGAAGATTCTCTCAGTACTGGACACCGAAATAGCACACACTTTAACGGCGCCACACCCCGACCCGCATGGGGTGCGAGGGCCCGCTCACTGCTGCTCGCAGCCCTAGTTATTATTATTATTCTCCTTCTTCCAAAACAAATGCCTTTTTGGCGGCCTAAACATCGATGAAAACGGATGAAACTTTGCAGATACGTCAGTCCCGGTGAAAAATTTGATGATTCATGGGTGACGGAAATGGGCGTGGCAAAACGGCTCAAGAGCGCCCCCTGGAAAGTTTAAAATGGCGAGCCCCACCTTTCAGTTTGATGTAGGCGAACGAAATTCGGTGGGCATATGTATTTCATCGAGCCACACTTAAATGTCTCTTGGAGCTATACCCAACATGCAACAGGAAGTCCGCCATTTTGCTCTTAATGTGCCATTTTGTCCTTGTTTTGACCATTTCCATGCCTCGTACTTCGACGAACTCCTCCTACAGATTTCATCCGATCAACTTCATATCGGGTCAGCTTCATCTTAAGACCTTTGTGATCAAAAGTTATCAAAAAAATTGAGTTTTCACCAAACACCCTTGCCGTGGCACCCCGCCAAAGTTTGACATTTCGCCATAAAACACGAAGTCCTCATAACTCATCCATACATTATCCAATTTGTCCGATATATCTCACGCTTCATGACGGTTCTGTCCTGAACACATCTATGTGTCAGTATTGCGTCATACTTATAGCGCCACCTAATGGTGAAACAGGAAGTCCTCATAACTCCTCCATACATTATCCGATTTGTCCGATATGTCTCACGCTTCATGACGGTTCTGTCCTGAACACATCTATGTGTCAGTATTGCGTCATACTTATAGCGCCACCTATTGGTGAAACAGTACGTCCTCATAACTCCTCCATACATTATCCGATTTGTCCGATATGTCTCACGCTACATGACAGTTCTGTCCTGAACACATCTATGTGTCAGTATTGCGTTATACTTATAGCGCCACCTATTGGTGAAACAGTACGTCCTCATAACTCCTCCATACATTATCCGATTTGTCCGATATGTCTCACGCTTCATGACAGTTCTGTCCTGAACACATCTATGTGTCAGTATTGCGTCATACTTATAGCGCCACCTATTGGTGAAACAGGAAGTCCTCATAACTCCTGCATACATCATCCGATTTGCACCAAATTGCTGACGCTTCATGAAGGTGGCCTTCTGAACCCATCTATGTGTCGGTATTGAGTCACACTTACAGCGCCACCTACTGGTGAAACAGGAAGTACTCATAATTCCTACATACGTTATCTGATTTACTCAAAATTGCTCATGCTTGATGAATGTCGCATCTTGAACACTTCTGTAAGTCAGTATTGCGTCATACCTACAGCGCCACCTACTGGTGAAACAGGAAGTCCTCATAACTCCTACATACGTTATCCGATTTACTCAACATTTCTCACGCTTCATCAAAGTACCGTCCTGAACACATCTATGCATCAGTATTGAGTCACGCTTAGAGCGCCACCTACTGGTGACAGGAAGCTTCTCTCAGTACTGGACACCGAAATAGCACAGCCTTTAACGGCGCCGCACACCGACTCGCGTGGGGTGCGAGGGCCCGCTCACTGCTGCTCGCAGCCCTAGTTAGGGCCCGAGCACTGGCGGTGCGAGGCCCTATTGAATTTCGAAGGATTATTAGGGCCCGAGCACTGGCGGTGCGAGGCCCTATTGAAACTCAAAGGATTATTATTCTTCTCCTTCTTCTCCTTCTTCTTCTCCTTTACTCCAAACAAATGCCTTTTAGGCGGCCTGAACATCGATGAAAACGGATGAAACTTTGCAGATACGTCAGTCCCGGTGAAAAATTTGATAATTCATGGGTGACGGAAATGGGCGTGGCAAAACGGCTCAAGAGCGCCCCCTGGAAAGTTTAAAATGGCGAGCCCCACCTTTCAGTTTGATGTAGGCTAACGAAATTCGGTGGGCATATGTATTTCATCGAGCCACACTTAAATGTCTCTTGGAGCTATACCCAACATGCAACAGGAAGTCCGCCATTTTGCTCTTAATGTGCCATTTTGTCCTTGTTTTGACCATTTCCATGCCTCGTACTTCGACGAACTCCTCCTACAGATTTCATCCGATCAACTTCATATCGGGTCAGCTTCATCTTAAGACCTTTGTGATCAAAAGTTATCAAAAAAATTGAGTTTTCACCAAACACCCTTGCCGTGGCGCCCTGCCAAAGTTTGACATTTCGCCATAAAACACGAAGTCCTCATAACTCCTCCATACATTATCCAATTTGTCCGATATATCTCACGCTTCATGACGGTTCTGTCCTGAACACATCTATGTGTCAGTATTGCGTCATACTTATAGCGCCACCTATTGGTGAAACAGGAAGTCCTCATAACTCCTCCATACATTATCCAATTTGTCCGATATATCTCACGCTTCATGACGGTTCTGTCCTGAACACATCTATGTGTCAGTATTGCGTCATACTTATAGCGCCACCTATTGGTGAAACAGGAAGTCCTCATAACTCCTCCATACATTATCCAATTTGTCCGATATATCTCACGCTTCATGACGGTTCTGTCCTGAACACATCTATGTGTCAGTATTGCGTCATACTTATAGCGCCACCTATTGGTGAAACAGGAAGTACTCATAACTCCTCCATACATTATCCAATTTGTCCGATATATCTCACGCTTCATGACGGTTCTGTCCTGAACACATCTATGTGTCAGTATTGCGTCATACTTATAGCGCCACCTATTGGTGAAACAGGAAGTCCTCATAACTCCTCCATACATTATCCAATTTGTCCGATATATCTCACGCTTCATGACGGTTCTGTCCTGAACACATCTATGTGTCAGTATTGCGTCATACTTATAGCGCCACCTATTGGTGAAACAGGAAGTCCTCATAACTCCTCCATACATTATCCAATTTGTCCGATATATCTCACGCTTCATGACGGTTCTGTCCTGAACACATCTATGTGTCAGTATTGCGTCATACTTATAGCGCCACCTATTGGTGAAACAGGAAGTCCTCATAACTCCTCCATACATTATCCAATTTGTCCGATATATCTCACGCTTCATGACGGTTCTGTCCTGAACACATCTATGTGTCAGTATTGCGTCATACTTATAGCGCCACCTATTGGTGAAACAGGAAGTACTCATAACTCCTCCATACATTATCCAATTTGTCCGATATATCTCACGCTTCATGACGGTTCTGTCCTGAACACATCTATGTGTCAGTATTGCGTCATACTTATAGCGCCACCTATTGGTGAAACAGGAAGTCCTCATAACTCCTCCATACATTATCCAATTTGTCCGATATATCTCACGCTTCATGACGGTTCTGTCCTGAACACATCTATGTGTCAGTATTGCGTCATACTTATAGCGCCACCTATTGGTGAAACAGGACGTCCTCATAACTCCTCCATACATTATCCAATTTGTCCGATATATCTCACGCTTCATGACGGTTCTGTCCTGAACACATCTATGTGTCAGTATTGCGTCATACTTATAGCGCCACCTATTGGTGAAACAGGAAGTCCTCATAACTCCTCCATACATTATCCAATTTGTCCGATATATCTCACGCTTCATGACGGTTCTGTCCTGAACACATCTATGTGTCAGTATTGCGTCATACTTATAGCGCCACCTATTGGTGAAACAGGAAGTCCTCATAACTCCTCCATACATTATCCAATTTGTCCGATATATCTCACGCTTCATGACGGTTCTGTCCTGAACACATCTATGTGTCAGTATTGCGTCATACTTACAGCGCCACCTATTGGTGAAACAGGAAGTACTCATAACTCCTCCATACATTATCCAATTTGTCCGATATATCTCACGCTTCATGACGGTTCTGTCCTGAACACATCTATGTGTCAGTATTGCATCATACTTATAGCGCCACCTATTGGTGAAACAGGAAGTCCTCATAACTCCTCCATACATTATCCGATTTGTCCGATATTTCTCACGCTTCATGACGGTTCTGTCCTGAACACATCTATGTGTCAGTATTGCGTCATACTTATAGCGCCACCTATTGGTAAAACAGGAAGTCCTCATAACTCCTCCATACATTATCCAATTTGTCCGATATATCTCACGCTTCATGACGGTTCTGTCCTGAACACATCTATGTGTCAGTATTGCGTCATACTTATAGCGCCACCTATTGGTGAAACAGGAAGTCCTCATAACTCCTCCATACATTATCCGATTTGTCCGATTTATCTCACGCTTCATGACGGTTCTGTCCTGAACACATCTATGTGTCAGTATTGCGTCATACTTATAGCGCCACCTATTGGTGAAACAGGAAGTCCTCATAACTCCTGCATACATCATCCGATTTGCACCAAATTGCTGACGCTTCATGAAGGTCACCTTCTGAACACATCTATGCGTCGGTATTGAGTTACACTTACAGCGCCACCTACTGGTGAAACAGGAAGTACTCATAACTCCTACATACATTATCCGATTTACTCCAAATTGCTCATGCTTGATGAAGGTCGCATCTTGAACACATCTGTAGGTCAGTATTGCGTCATACCTACAGCGCCACCTACTGCTTACAGGAAGTCCTCATAACTCCTACATACTTTGTCCGATTTACACAACATTTCTCACGCTTCATGAAGGTACTGTCCTGAACACATCTATGCATCGGTATTGAGTCACGCTTAGAGCGCCACCTACTGGTGACAGGAAGTTTCTGTCAGTACTGGACACCGAAATAGCACACCCTTTAACGGCGCCACACCCCGACCCGCGTGGGGTGCGAGGGCCCGCTCACTGCTGCTCGCAGCACTAGTTATTATTATTATTCTCCTACCTTCTTCTTCTTCTCCCCAAACAAATGCCTTTTTGGCGGCCTAAACATCGATGAAAACGGATGAAACTTTGCAGATACGTCAGTCCCGGTGAAAAATTTGATAATTCATGGGTGACGGAAATGGGCGTGGCAAAACGGCTCAAGAGCGCCCCCTGGAAAGTTTAAAATGGCGAGCCCCACCTTTCAGTTTGATGTAGGCGAACGAAATTCGGAGGGCATATGTATTTCATCGAGCCACACTAAAATGTCTCTTAGAGCTGTACCCAACATGCAACAGGAAGGCCGCCATTTTGCTCTTAATGTGCCATTTTGTCCTTGTTTTGACCATTTCCATGCCTCGTATTTCAACGAACTCCTCCTACAGATTTCATCCGATCAATTTCATACTCGGTCAGCTTCATCTTAAGCCCTTTGTGATCAAAAGTTATCAAGAAAATTGAGTTTTCACCAAACACCCTTGCCGTGGCGCCCCGCCAAAGTTTGACATTTCGCCATAAAACACGATGTCCTCATAACTTCTCCATACATTATCCCATTTGTCCGATATATCTCACGCTTCATGACGGTTCTGTCCTGAACACATCTATGTGTCAGTATTGCGTCATACTTATAGCGCCACCTATTGGTGAAACAGGAAGTCCTCATAACTCCTCCATACATTATCCAATTTGTCCGATATAGCTCACGCTTCATGACGGTTCTGTCCTGAACACATCTATGTGTCAGTATTGCGTCATACGTATAGCGCCACCTATTGGTGAAACAGGAAGTCCCCATAACTCCTCCATACATTATCGGATTTGTCCGATATATCTCACGCTTCATGACGGTTCTGTCCTGAACACATCTATGTGTCAGTATTGCATCATACTTATAGCGCCACCTATTGGTGAAACAGGAAGTCCTCATAACTCCTCCATACATTATCCGATTTGTCCGATTTATCTCACGCTTCATGACGGTTCTGTCCTGAACACATCTATGTGTCAGTATTGCGTCATACTTATAGCGCCACCTATTGGTGAAACAGGAAGTCCTCATAACTCCTGCATACATCATCCGATTTGCACCAAATTGCTGACGCTTCATGAAGGTCACCTTCTGAACACATCTATGCGTCGGTATTGAGTAACACTTACAGCGCCACCTACTGGTGAAACAGGAAGTACTCATAACTCCTACATACATTATCCGATTTACTCCAAATTGCTCATGCTTGATGAAGGTCGCATCTTGAACACATCTGTAGGTCAGTATTGCGTCATACTTACAGCGCCACCTACTGCTTACAGGAAGTCCTCATAACTCCTACATACTTTGTCCGATTTACACAACATTTCTCACGCTTCATCAAGGTACCGTCCTGAACACATCTATGCTTCTGTATTGAGTCACGCCTAGAGCGCCACCTACTGGTGACAGGAAGTTTCTCTCAGTACTGCACACCGAAATAGCACAGCCTTTAACGGCGCAGCACCCCGACACGCATGGGGTGCGAGGGCCCGCTCACTGCTGCTCGCAGCCCTAGTTATTATTATTATTCTCCTTCTCCTTCTCCTTCTTCTCCCCAAACAAATGCCTGTTTGGCGGCCTTAACATCGATGAAAACGGATGAAACTTTGCACATACGTCAGTCCCGGTAGAAAATTTGATAATTCATGGGTGACAGAAATGGGCGTGGCAAAACGGCTCAAGTGCGCCCCCTGGAAAATTTAAAATGGCGAGCCCCACCTTTCAGTTTGATGTAGTCGAACGAAATTCGGTGGGCATATGTAGTTCATCGAGACACACTAAAATGTCTCTTGGAGCTATACCCAACATGCAACAGGAAGTCCGCCATCTTGCTTTTAATGTGCCATTTTGTCCTTGTTTTGACCATTTCCATGCCTCGTACTTCAACGAACTCCTCCTACAGATTTCATCCGATCAACTTCATATTCGGTCAGCTTCATCTTAAGACCTTTGTGATCAAAAGTTATCAAAAAAATTGAGTTTTCACCAAACACCCTTGCCGTGGCGCCCCGCCAATGTTTGACATTTCGCCATAAAACACGAAGTCCTCATAACTCCTCCATACATTATCCAATTTGTCCGATATATCTCACGCTTCATGACGGTTCTGTCCTGAACACATCTATGTTTCAGTATTGCGTCATACTTATAGCGCCACCTATTGGTGAAACAGGAAGTCCTCATAACTCCTCCATACATTATCCAATTTGTCCGATATTATCTCACGCTTCATGACAGTTCTGACCTGAACACATCTATGTGTCAGTATTGCATCATACTTATAGCGCCACCTATTGGTGAAACAGGAAGTCCCCATAACTCCTCCATACATTATCCAATTCGTCCGATATATCTCACGCTTCATGATGGTTCTGTCCTGAACACATCTATGTGTCAGTATTGCGTCATACTTATAGCGCCACCTGTTACATTTCGCCATAAAACACGAAGTCCTCATAACTCCTCCATACATTATCCAATTTCTCCGATATATGTCACGCTTCATGACGGTTCTGTCCTGAACACATCTATGTTTCAGTATTGCGTCATACTTATAGCGCCACCTATTGGTAAACAGGAAGTCCTCATAACTCCTCCATACATTATCCAATTCGTCCGATATATCTCACGCTTCATGAAGGTTCTGTCCTGAACACATCTATTTGTCAGTATTGCATCATACTTATAGCGCCACCTATTGGTGAATCAGGATGTCCTCATAGCTCCAGCATACATCATCCGATTTGCACCAAATTGCTGACGCTTCATGAAGGTCACCTTCTGAACACATCTATGCGTCGGTATTGAGTCACACGCCACCTACTGGTGAAACAGGAAGTACTCATAACTCCTACATACGTCATCCGATTTACTCCAAATTGCTCATGCTTGATGAAGGTCGCATCTTGAACACATCTGTAAGTCAGTATTGCATCATACCTCCAGCGCCACCTACTGGTGAAACAGGAAGTCCTCATAACTCCTACAAACATTATCCGATTTACACCACATTGCTCACGCTTGATGAAGGTTGCGTCCTGAACTCATCTGTAGGTCAGTATTGAGTAATGCTTATAGCGCCGCCTACAGGTCAAGCAGGAAGTCATCATAAGTCCTACCTACATTGTCCGATTTACACAACATTTCTCACGCTTCATCAAGGTACCGTCCTGAACACATCTATTTGTCGGTATTGAGTCACGCTTAGAGCGCCACCTACTGGTGACAGGAAGTTTCTCTCAGTACTGCACACCGAAATAGCACACCCTGTAACGGCGCCACACCCCGAGACGCGTGGGGTGCGAGGGCCCGCTCACTGCTGCTCGCAGCCCTAGTTAGGGCCCGAGCACTGGCGGTGCGAGGCCCTATTGAAACTCGAAGGATTATTATTATTATTCTCCTACCTTCTTCTTCTCCCCAAACAAAGGCCTTTTTAGCGGGCTAAACATCGATGAAAACGGATGAAACTTTGCAGATACATCAGTCCTGGTGAAAATCGGATATTTCATTGGTGACGGAAATGGGCGTGGCAAAACGGCTCAAGAGCGCCCCCTGGAAAGTTTAAAATGGCGAGCCCCACCTTTCAGTTTGATGTAGGCAAACGAAATTCGGTGGGCATATGTATTTCATCGAGCCACACTTAAATGTCTCTTGGAGCTATACCCAACATGCAACAGGAAGTCCGCCATTTTGCTCTTTATGTGCCATTTTGTCCTTGTTTTTACCATTTCCATGCCTCGTACTTCGACGAACTCCTCCTACAGATTTCATCCGATCAACTTCATATCGGGTCAGCTTCATCTTAAGACCTTTGTGATCAAAAGTTATCAAGAAAATTGAGTTTTCACAAAACACCCTTGCCGTGGCGCCCCGCCAAAGTTTGACATTTCGCCATAAAACACGATGTCCTCATAACTTCTCCATACATTATCCGATTTGTCCGATATATCTCACGCTTCATGACGGTTCTGTCCTGAACACATCTATGTGTCAGTATTGCGTCATACTTATAGCGCCACCTATTGGTGAAACAGGAAGTCCTCATAACTCCTCCATACATTATCCAATTTGTCCGATATGTCTCACGCTTCATGACGGTTCTGTCCCGAACACATCTATGTGTCAGTATTGCGTCATACTTATAGCGCCACCTATTGGTGAAACAGGAAGTCCTCATAACTCCTCCATACATTATCCAATTTGTCCGATATATCTCACGCTTCATGACGGTTCTGTCCTGAACACATCTATGTGTCAGTATTGCGTCATACTTATAGCGCCACCTATTGGTGAAACAGGAAGTCCTCATAACTCCTCCATACATTATCCAATTTGTCCGATATATCTCACGCTTCATGACGGTTCTGTCCTGAACACATCTATGTGTCAGTATTGCGTCATACTTATAGCGCCACCTATTGGTGAAACAGGAAGTCCTCATAACTCCTCCATACATTATCCAATTTGTCCGATATATCTCACGCTTCCTGACGGTTCTGTCCTGAACACATCTATGTGTCAGTATTGCGTCATACTTATAGCGCCACCTATTGGTGAAACAGGAAGTCCTCATAACTCCTCCATACATTATCCGATTTGTCCGATTTATCTCACGCTTCATGACGGTTCTGTCCTGAACACATCTATGTGTCAGTATTGCGTCATACTTATAGCGCCACCTATTGGTGAAACAGGAAGTCCTCATAACTCCTCCATACATTATCCGATTTGTCCGATTTATCTCACGCTTCATGACGGTTCTGTCCTGAACACATCTATGTGTCAGTATTGCTTCATACTTATAGCGCCACCTATTGGTGAAACAGGAAGTCCTCATAACTCCTGCATACATCATCCGATTTGCACCAAATTGATGACGCTTCATGAAGGTCACCTTCTGAACACATCTATGCGTCGGTATTGAGTTACACTTACAGCGCCACCTACTAGTGAAACAGGAAGTACTCATAACTCCTACATACATTATCCGATTTACTCCAAATTGCTCATGCTTGATGAAGGTCGCATCTTGAACACATCTGTAGGTCAGTATTGCGTCATACCTACAGCGCCACCTACTGCTTACAGGAAGTCCTCATAACTCCTACATACTTTGTCCGATTTACACAACATTTCTCACGCTTCATCAAGGTACTGTCCTGAACACATCTATGCGTCGGTATTGAGTCACGCTTAGAGCGCCATCTACTGGTGACAGGAAGTTTCTGTCAGTACTGGACACCGAAATAGCACACCCTTTAACGGCGCCACACCCCAACCCGCGTGGGGTGCGAGGGCCCGCTCACTGCTGCTCGCAGCACTAGTTAGGGCCCGAGCACTGGCGGTGCGAGGCCCTATTGTATTTCGAAGGATTATTAGGGCCCGAGCACTGGCGGTGCGAGGCCCTATTGAAACTCGAAGGATTATTATTATTCTCCTTATTCTCCTTCTTCTCCTTCTTCTTCCGAAACAAATGCCTTTTTGGCGGCCTAAACATCAATGAAAACGGATGAAACTTTGCAGATACATCAGTCCCGGTGAAAATCGGATATATCATTGGTGACGGAAATGGGCGTGGCAAAACGGCTCAAGAGCGCCCCCTGGAAAGTTTAAAATGGCGAGCCCCACCTTTCAGTTTGATGTAGGCGAACGAAATTCGGTGGGCATATGTATTTCATCGAGCCACACTTAAATGTCTCTTGGAGCTATACCCAACATGCAACAGGAAGTCCGCCATTTTGCTCTTAATGTGCCATTTTGTCCTTGTTTTGACCATTTCCATGCCTCGTACTTCGACGAACTCCTCCTACAGATTTCATCCGATCAACTTCATATCGGATCAGCTTCATCTTAAGACCTTTGTGATCAAAAGTTATCAAAAAAATTGAGTTTTCACCAAACACCCTTGCCGTGGCGCCCCGCCAAAGTTTGACATTTCGCCATAAAACACGAAGTCCTCATAACTCCTACATACATTATCCAATTTGTCCGATATATCTCACGCTTCATGACGGTTCTGTCCTGAACACATCTATGTGTCAGTATTGCGTCATACTTATAGCGCCACCTATTGGTGAAACAGGAAGTCCTCATAACTCCTCCATACATTATCCAATTTGTCCGATATATCTCACGCTTCATGACGGTTCTGTCCTGAACACATCTATGTGTCAGTATTGCGTCATACTTATAGCGCCACCTATTGGTGAAACAGGAAGTCCTCATAACTCCTCCATACATTATCCAATTTGTCCGATATAGCTCACGCTTCATGACGGTTCTGTCCTGAACACATCTATGTGTCAGTATTGCGTCATACGAATAGCGCCACCTATTGGTGAAACAGGAAGTCCTCATAACTCCTGCATACATCATCCGATTTGCACCAAATTGCTGACGCTTCATGAAGGTGGCCTTCTGAACCCATCTATGTGTCGGTATTGAGTCACACTTACAGCGCCACCTACTGGTGAAACAGGAAGTCCTCATAACTCCTACATACGTTATCCGATTTACTCAACATTTCTCACGCTTCATCAAGGTACCGTCCTGAACACATCTATGCTTCGGTATTGAGTCACGCCTAGAGCGCCACCTACTGGTGACAGGAAGTTTCTCTCAGTACTGCACACCGAAATAGCACAGCCTTTAACGGCGCAGCACCCCGACACGCGTGGGGTGCGAGGGCCCGCTCACTGCTGCTCGCAGCCCTAGTTATTATTCTCCCTTCTCCTTCTCCTTCTCCTTCTCCTTCTTCCAAAACAAATGCCTTTTTGGCGGCCTAAACATCGATGAAAACGGATGAAACTTTGAAGATACGTCAGTCCTGGTGAAAAATTTGATAATTCATGGGTGACGGAAATGGGCGTGGCAAAACGGCTCAAGAGCGCCCCCTGGAAAATTTAAAATGGCGAGCCCCACCTTTCAGTTTGATGTAGGCGTACGAAATTCGGTGGGCATATGTAGTTCATCGAGACACACTAAAATGTCTCTTGGACCTATACCCAACATCCGACAGGAAGTCAGCCATTTTGCTTTTAATGTGACATTTTGTCCTTGTTTGGACCATTTCCATGTCTCGTACTTCAACGAACTCCTCCTACAGATTTCATCCGATCAACTTCATATTCGGTCAGCTTCATCTTAAGACCTTTGTGATCAAAAGTTATCAAAAAAATTGAGTTTTCACCATACACCCTTCCCGTGGCGCCCCGCCAAAGTTTGACATTTCGCCATAAAACACGAAGTCTTCATAACTCGTCCATACATTATCCGATTTGTCCGATATATCTCACGCTTCATGACGGTTCTGTCCTGAACACATCCATGTGTCAGTATTGCGTCATACTTATAGCGCCACCTATTGGTGAAACAGTACGCCCTCATAACTCCTCCAAACATTATCCGATTTGTCCGATATGTCTCACGCTTCATGTCAGTTCTGTCCTGAACACATCTATGTGTCAGCATGCGTCATACTTATAGCGCCACCTATTGGTGAAACAGTACGTCCTCATAACTCCTCCATACATTATCCGATTTGTCCGATATGTCTCACGCTTCATGACAGTTCTGTCCTGAACACATCTATGTGTCAGTATTGCGTCATACTTATAGCGCCACCTATTGGTGAAACAGGAAGTCCTCATAACTCCTCCATACATTATCCAATTTGTCCGATATATCTCACGCTTCATGACGGTTCTGTCCTGAACACATCTATGTGTCAGTATTGCGTCATACTTATAGCGCCACCTATTGGTGAAACAGGAAGTCCCCATAACTCCTCCATACATTATCGGATTTGTCCGATATATCTCACGCTTCATGACGGTTCTGTCCTGAACACATCTATGTGTCAGTATTGCGTCATACTTATAGCGCCACCTATTGGTGAAACAGGAAGTCCTCATAACTCCTCCATAAATTATCCGATTTGTCCGATTTATCTCACGCTTCATGACGGTTCTGTCCTGAACACATCTATGTGTCAGTATTGCGTCATACTTATAGCGCCACCTATTGGTGAAACAGGAAGTCCTCATAACTCCTGCATACATCATCCGATTTGCACCAAATTGCTGACGCTTCATGAAGGTCACCTTCTGAACACATCTATGCGTCGGTATTGAGTAACACTTACAGCGCCACCTACTGGTGAAACAGGAAGTACTCATAACTCCTACATACATTATCCGATTTACTCCAAATTGCTCATGCTTGATGAAGGTCGCATCTTGAACACATCTGTAGGTCAGTATTGCGTCATACTTACAGCGCCACCTACTGCTTACAGGAAGTCCTCATAACTCCTACATACTTTGTCCGATTTACACAACATTTCTCACACTTCATCAAGGTACTGTCCTGAACACATCTATGCGTCGGTATTGAGTCACGCTTAGAGCGCCACCTACTGGTGACAGGAAGTTTCTGTCAGTACTGGACACCGAAATAGCACACCCTTTAACGGCGCCACACCCCGACCCGCGTGGGGTGCGAGGGCCCGCTCACTGCTGCTCGCAGCACTAGTTATTATTATTCTCCTTCTTTACTCCAAACAAATGCCTTTTAGGCGGCCTGAACATCGATGAAAACGGATGAAACTTTGCAGATACGTCAGTCCCGGTAAAAAATTCGATAATTCATGGGTGAAGGAAATGGGTGTGGCAAAACGGCTCAAGAGCGCCCCCTGGAAAGTTTAAAATGGCGAGCCCCACCTTTCAGTTTGATGTAGGCGAACGAAATTCGGTGGGCATATGTATTTCATCGAGCCACACTTAAATGTCTCTTGGAGCTATACCCAACATGCAACAGGAAGTCCGCCATTTTGCTCTTAATGTGCCATTTTGTCCTTGTTTTGACCATTTCCATGCCTCGTACTTCGACGAACTCCTCCTACAGATTTCATCCGATCAACTTCATATCGGGTCAGCTTCATCTTAAGACCTTTGTGATCAAAAGTTATCAAAAAAATTGAGTTTTCACCAAACACCCTTGCCGTGGCGCCCCACCAAAGTTTGACATTTCGCCATAAAACACGATGTCCTCATAACTCCTACATACATTATCCGATTTGTCCGATATATCTCACGCTTCATGACGGTTCTGTCCTGAACACATCTATGTGTCAGTATTGCATCATACTTATAGCGCCACCTATTGGTGAAACAGGAAGTCCTCATAACTCCTCCATACATTATCCGATTTGTCCGATATATCTCACGCTTCATGACGGTTCTGTCCTGAACACATCTATGTGTCAGTATTGCATCATACTTATAGCGCCACCTATTGGTGAAACAGGAAGTCCTCATAACTCCTCCATACATTATCCGATTCGTCCGATATATCTCACGCTTCATGACGGTTCTGTCCTGAACACATCTATGTGTCAGTATTGCGTCATACTTATAGCGCCACCTATTGGTGAAACAGGAAGTCCTCATAACTCCTCCATACATTATCCAATTTGTCCGATATATCTCACGCTTCATGACGGTTCTGTCCTGAACACATCTATGTGTCAGTATTGCGTCATACTTATAGCGCCACCTATTGGTGAAACAGGAAGTCCTCATAACTCCTCCATACATTATCCAATTCGTCCGATATATCTCACGCTTCATGACGGTTCTGTCCTGAACACATCTATGTGTCAGTATTGCGTCATACTTATAGCGCCACCTATTGGTGAAACAGGAAGTCCTCATTACTCCTCCATACATTATCCAATTTGTCCGATATATCTCACGCTTCATGACGGTTCTGTCCTGAACACATCTATGTTTCAGTATTGCGTCATACTTATAGCGCCACCTATTGGTGAAACAGGAAGTCCTCATAACTCCTCCATACATTATCCAATTTGTCCGATATAGCTCACGCTTCATGACGGTTCTGTCCTGAACACATCTATGTGTCAGTATTGCATCATACGTATAGCGCCACCTATTGGTGAAACAGGAAGTCCTCATAACTCCTGCATACATCATCCGACTTGCAACAAATTGCTGACGCTTCATGAAGGTGGTCTTCTGAACCCATCTATGTGTCGGTATTGAGTCACACTTACAGCGCCACCTACTGGTGAAACAGGAAGTCCTCATAACTCCTACATACGTTATCCGATTAACTCAACATTTCTCACGCTTCATCAAGGTACCGTCCTGAACACATCTATGCTTCGGTATTGATTCACGCCTAGAGCGCCACCTACTGGTGACAGGAAGTTTCTCTCAGTACTGCACACCGAAATAGCACAGCCTTTAACGGCGCAGCACCCCGACACGCGTGGGGTGCGAGGGCCCGCTCACTGCTGCTCGCAGCACTAGTTAGGGCCCGAGCACTGGCGGTGCGAGGCCCTATTGTATTTCGAAGGATTATTATTAGGGCCCGAGCACTGGCGGTGCGAGGCCCTATTGAAACTCGAAGGATTATTAGGGCCCGAGCACTGGCGGTGCGAGGCCCTATTGTATTTCGAAGGATTATTATTAGGGCCCGAGCACTGGCGGTGCGAGGCCCTATTGAAACTCGAAGGATTATTCTCCTTCTTCTTCTCCCCAAACAAATGCCTTTTTGGCGGCCTAAACATCGATGAAAACGGATGAAACTTTGCAGATACATCAGTCCCGGTGTAAATCGGATATTTCATGGGTGATGGAAATGGGCGTGGCAAAACGGCTCAAGAGCGCCCCCTGGAAAGTTTAAAATGGCCAGCCCCACCTTTCAGTTTGATGTAGGCGAACGAAATTCGGTGGGCATATGTATTTCATCGAGCCACACTAAAATGTCTCTTGGAGCTATACCCAACATGCAACAGGAAGTCCGCCATTTTGCTTTTAATGTGCCATTTTGTCCTTGTTTTGACCATTTCCATGCCTCGTACTTCGACGAACTCCTCCTAGAGATTTCATCCGATCAACTTCATATCGGGTCAGCTTCATCTTAAGACCTTTGTGATCAAAAGTTATCAAAAAAATTGAGTTTTCACCACACACCCTTGCCGTGGCGCCCCGCTAAAGTTTGACATTTCGCCATAAAACACGAAGTCCTCATAACTCCTCCATACATTATCCAATTTGTCTGATATATCTCACGCTTCATGACGGTTCTGTCCTGAACACATCTATGTGTCAGTATTGCGTCATACTTATAGCGCCACCTATTGGTGAAACAGGAAGTCCTCATAACTCCTCCATACATTATCCAATTTGTCCGATATATCTCACGCTTCATGACGGTTCTGTCCTGAACACATCTATGTGTCAGTATTGCGTCATACTTATAGCGCCACCTATTGGTGAAACAGGAAGTGCTCATAACTCCTACATACAATATCCAATTTGTCCGATATATCTCACGCTTCATGACGGTTCTGTCCTGAACACATCTATTTTTCAGTATTGCATCATACTTATAGCGCCACCTATGGGTGAAACAGGAAGTCCTCATAACTCCTACATACATTATCCAATTTGTCTGATATATCTCATGCTTCATGAAGGTTCTGTCCTGAACACATCTATGTGTCAGTATTGCATCATACTTATAGCGCCACCTATTGGTGAAACAGGAAGTCCTCATAACTCCTACATACATTATCCAATTTGTCCGATATATCTCACGCTTCATGACGGTTCTGTCCTGAACACATCTATGTGTCAGTATTGCATCATACTTATAGCGCCACCTATTGGTGAAACAGGAAGTCCTCATAACTCCTACATACAATATCCAATTCGTCCGATATATCTCACGCTTCATGAAGGTTCTGTCCTGAACATATCTATGTGACAGTATTGCGTCATACTTATAGCGCTACCTATTGGTGAAACAGGAAGTCCTCATAACTCCTGCATACATCATCCGATTTGCACCAAATTGCTGACGCTTCATGAAGGTCACCTTCTGAACACATCTATGCATCGGTATTGAGTCACACTTACAGCGCCACCTACTGGTGAAACAGGAAGTACTCATAACTCCTACATATGTTATCCGATTTACACCAAATTGCTCATGCTTGATGAAGGTCGCATCTTGAACACTTCTGTAAGTCAGTATTGCGTCATACCTACAGCGCCACCTATTGGTGAAACAGGAAGTCCTCATAACTCCTATATACATTATCCGATTTACTCAACATTTCTCACGCTTCATCAAAGTACCGTCCTGAACACATCTATGCATCGGTATTGAGTCACGCTTAGAGCGTCACCTACTGGTGACAGGAAGTTTCTCTCAGTACTGGACACCGAAATAGCACAGCCTTTAACGGCGCCACACCCCGACATGCGTGGGGTTGTCCAGGAATTTACATCCAAACACCTTAAACCTTTGTCCTGGTAATTCATCACCTGTCCTCAAGTCCCCTGCAAACCCTAGTTCAATCTCCCCCTTTGTAAATGTAAAACACCTCAACTCTCCCCCTTTGTAATTGTAAACTCCTCTGCCTCGCTCTTTTGTCCAAGTCAGAAAGGCCACACCTTGTCCTTCCTGCCCTGACTCAGACCTTTGTCTCTATTCAAAGCCATATTCAAAGTAAGTTTCATCCCACATTCCTTTCTTTCACTGTGTGATATCCGTCCCCTCACGATGACGCATAGACTGAATATAAGCCAGGGCAGAAGTGACTGACTTCACTTCACTGACTAACCACTCGTTGTTCAGGAAGTCCTTGCGCTCGTATGTTTTTCACAATAAACCAGACTTAACCTTTTGAGCGAATCTTGGTAAATCATTTTTACTAGAACAGTAATTTCCATAACAATTTGGCGACTCGGGACGGGATCGGCTGCTGTGAGGTTCGCCTGGAGTGAACAACGAAGGAAGCCAGACGTGCGGAGCAGTAGCGAGCTCTGGAAAATCTTCTCTCTTTGCGCCTATTGCATTGGTTCGGAGAAGTCCGCCTCGTTTGGTTTCACTCGGCTAAACTCACGGTACGTTGAAAAACGAATCCTTTTATGCTTGGTATTTGCCTTGGTTTCGTTTCAGATTGTGTTGTGGGTCTGGCGTATTGTTGAAAGCAAACTCCCCGGGGAAGGTGGTGGCGATAAGGCGTTGTTTTTTAACAGTGGCAGTTTAGGATTGGTGATATTGCATTGTTCTCTGACTTCGTCCTTGTTTAGGCTACCGGGGTTCTCTTCAGAAGAGGTGTAATTTTGGTTTTGGGACTCGCTCCCTTACAGTTGATGTAGACTACAGTTTAGATTGTTTGTCGGCTCGGCTGTAGTTAAGAAGTGAGAGTGCACTTCTAGGATAACGTTTTGGGTTGTTTTAGTTCGATGTTCCAGAATTAGCACAGAAGGGAACCTGTTGAAGTTCGCAGATAGTGCGATTTCCACAGGGTTGAAGTTCGCAGATAGTGCGATTTCCACAGGGTTGAAGTTCGCAGATAGTGCGATTTCCACAGGGTTGAAGTTCGCAGATAGTGCGATTCCCACAGGGTTGAAGTTCGCAGTGAGTGCGATTTCCAAATGGGTTGAAGTTCGCAGTGAGTGCGATTACCAGCTAATCTCCGGAGTGTCTGTTTTTGTCGTTGTGTTGTCTTTGTTCGTCTAAGCGCTATTTTTCGCCGGCTCAGTGGGATTTTTGAGTGCAATTTTGAGCTTCGGCTCTTGCTTTGTGAGCCTCGGCTCTTGATTGTATGTTTGTTACGCGCGCCATGGATCCAGGTAAAGTATTTTTTGTACACTTTTTAGACTGTTAAAATTCTGCTAGATTCCCAGTAGGCTAGCTGGTTGCCTAGGAGACGCAGGAAAACACTGTCCCGGTGATCCCGCCCGAGCCAGAGGGACAACAAAGGACCAGTTGCTGGGTGAGTTAATTAGCGGTTTAATGTGTTTTTTTTCTTTCGAAATTGTATTCTTTCCCGCCGTGAGTTAACCATAAGGTTTCCTTTCTTAGGCTGCGTCGTGATTATTAGGGATTTGTTTCTTTAAATTTCCCCGCGCACGGCCAAAGACCACATCCGGGTCATACATGCAACATTTTGGGATCACCACTAGGTGTCCCTGTAACACTAGCTATTAAAATATGCTAGAGGATGTAAAGAATTCTACTGCTAAACGTCTAGCCTGATGAGATTGTTGTGCTAAAGCATTTTCGATTTCTTACATCCACATCTGACATTTTAGTGTTAAATTCTAAAATTCTAAGCAGCTAGAGGTGGTTGAGATGATTAGGTTAAGGGAAAAGCCTGTTAATTCTATAGACTGGTCTGTTTTTAAGATTTGGGAGAGAGTAGCACGAGAGCGGGTTTTTAGGTCAGGAAGGAAAGATAAGGAGATTCAGCAAACAGTCTCTCCGCCATTTCCCCAGCAGAATAACTCTGATTTAAAATTAGATTCCCCCCCCCCTCGACTCGTTGCTCCGTGCTCACACCCAACCAGGCTGTTCTTTCCCCTCTTCATGCTCCCGCCATTAGCCACGCCCTTTCTCTCATTTCGCCCCTTTCTACGAGGTATAAGGAAGAATTGGCTAGAGCTATATCTGAGGCTAAGTTTAATTTGGAACAACTGCAAATGGCTAGAGATAGTCTGGAGGGACCGCAAATACACGCGCCTCTGATACGCTGCCCAAACCCTGTTCCTCGCCCTTCACAAATAAATTATGCAGCTGGTTATGCGGCCTGGACTCCAGAGATTACGGTTTATAGACCCTGGCGCTCTGATGAACTACGTGAAATAGCTAAAACCTTGCCCGATTCAACCAAAGACATTGACGAGTTTGAAAATCTTTTTAACAGTTTAGTTCGTATGTATGAGCCTCACGCAGAGGAAATCGCCATGATCATGAGACAATGCCTTGGGCTAAAATGGGTGGATGTGAAACATCCGTTTGACATTACATTGCCTTTTAATCATGCCGATTTTTCTGACCAAAACACTGCGCTGTTGAACAGAATCAAAGCTCAATTCCCTAAAAAGATGGATTGGGACCGTATCACATATTGCAAACAAAATTCCGATCAACAGTTCGAGAAATTTTGGGAACGACTAGAATCAGTTTTCGCCGCACACAGTGGCATGGACAAAGCGAACGCCGATTATAAAAAGATTTTGAAACAACAATTGATGAATAACTCTCTCTCCTCTTTGTCCGACCAAGTTAGGTTGATGTGCCACACCTGGGAATCGACTTCTCTCGAAGAAGTTGTTGATCATTTCCGCTATGCGGAGCGTCTTCATGATCACATTGAAAAGAGGGAGTTGAAAGAAATGAAGCTAGGTGCAGCCAGATTACAAGCTGCTCAGTTACAACAGCTGGACAATCAAACTGCTGGTGCGAGGTGGAACCAACAACGACCACAGTGGCGACAGAGAAACAATAGGAAGCGTTCTGGTAGGGTTAGGCGAGGAAAAAGGTATAATCGAAGTGAAGATAGAGATGATTCATGCTTCCATTGTGGTCAGTATGGCCACTGGATTGAACGGTGTCACAGTTACCGCAAGCTGAATGAAAAGGAAGAGCCTCAAATTTGGGGTCGAGCGCCACCTGCTGGAGTTCCCTTGAACAACCCATAAGGGAGATTTTAACTAGCCAAGATAGAGAGATATTTTTTTTAAGGTAAATAAACAGAAGAAGACAGATGTAGCTGAGGACGTAAGGATGTTCTGTTTCTGTGAAGTTCTGTGTTGATGTTTTCAGATTTTCCTGGAGTGCATTGTGTGGGCTACCAAGGAGTGGTTGCCCCTCGCCAGCATGAAGCTATGAACTGTGTGGAGTCACGAATGACTTGAGGGTCATTCTTGGTCCAGCATGGAAAGAGGATATGAGACAGCGCTGAGGGCTGTTCTCTTTCGATGGGGCTATCTCTCTGGCCCCCGATTTGCTTTGCTGCTGTGTGATTATTTGGTTATTTGTATGTGTTTAATGTTTTTGTTAAATATCTCATGTTTATAGTTTGAGGCACATTCATCGGGCCTGAGTGTTTTTTCTGAGTGTTTTTTTTACAGACAACTGTCGTTCCGGGAGTGATGGGTGAATGCCGAACCAGGAGACGGGCACAGGACCGGAGGTGGAGATGGAGGTTACTGACCTGTTTCCCTACAGATAAGCGATCTGGGGTTCGTGAGATGCAAAGCCAACGCCATGTCACCAACTCACTGTGAGCGACAGATAAGTATGAAACGGAGAAGAGACCATTTTGTCCGAAGCAGTGCCCAAATACTCTGTCCTCAAATGCAGAAGAGGGAGGGTTTAGATATACAAATTTTTAGCTATACAAATGAAGCTTTGATGGAGTTTTTGATTAGTTAATTGTAAATGAAGCCAGTTCATTTTAGTATCATTTTCTTTGCCCCATCTCTAATTTTTATCCTGACTTCAGAAAATTTTTGCTTTCACCCTTAGGGGGTGTTGTTTTGTTGAGACGAGAATGTGGGTTATTTTATTTTATTTTCATAAAATCGCGAGAGAAATTCTAGAGCCAAATCCATTTGCCTCGATCATGACTGGGGACTGGGCGTGTTGAAGTCATTCTAAACACTGCCCCTGATGTCACTGTAGGGGTACTGCAGACTGGCTCTAAATGACACTTGAACAGACAACCTGTTTAAGTTTTCCTGACTGAATAACAACATTTTTTCCCCAAAGCAGGAGCTTGCGCTTAACCATATTTCTGAGAATGTCCAACAGATTTTGAATAACCGTTCCTGACCAAAGAAGGGAACAGGAAGACCAGACCAGAGGACTCTCCTTTTGCTCTTCTGTTTTGTCTCTGTTTGTCTCTCTCATCTGTGGATCCACAGACGGAGCACTTCATCAGCCTGTGCTGGGGGAGCGGGAGCGCCGAGATGAGCCCTCCAGCAGCACGACCCGGGCCGGCCCTACGTGGAGCAGTACAGGGATGGACCGGGTTCAGTTCAAGAGCCTGTACGTGCTGCTGGCGCCCTGGCTGTGTGGTGTCCCACCGCACCTTCACCCTGCTGAACCAGGACAGGGACTCCCTCCTCACCTTCCGAGAGCTCGCTGGCTGACCGCTCTATGTGGACCTGCCCAGTGGGGAGAGAAGAGACTACCAGGAGCAGATAAGCAGCCTGAGAACAGGCCAGAAAACATGGAAGAGAAGGATGTCTTCAACAGAGTGAGGACCGCCTTCCTGAGGCTAAGGAGGGGTTCCTGCATCACATCTCTCCTGGGGATTGGGTCCTGGTCCACGACCACAGACGAAGGAGCTGGAACTCGCCGAGGTGGCTCGGGCCGTACCAGTTTCTACTCATCACGCAGACAGCGATCTGAGAGGACTTCGTGGATCCATGCAAGCCATTGCCGATGGGTCCAAGCAGCAGAGGACGGTCCACCAGGGGATCGCCAACACCAGGAGATCAAGGATCCAGCTGAACCAGAGGGCTCAGAGGCCAAAGCTATGAGCTGCCACAACTGTCCTCTCCTCTGACGAGGAATCGGAGGAAAAATGACCTTGCTGGTCACCTCCTTCTCATGATCGTTATGATGGCAACATGGAGAAACTCCACAGCCATGACCTCACAAGATGCACCACACACGCACACACACCTACACACACTGCAACTAACATTGAACATAACTGATTCAAACAACGCGACATTGAAGTTGCGATCTAGAAGAGAAGACGCCTTGCATTGCCCAATGACATTCTATTGCCCAAAAGAGAAGTGTCACCTAAATGACTGTTGGATACACTGTGAACAAGAGTGACCTTGACAGTCACCGCCACACTCTCCTCTCCTCTGATGAGCAATCGGAGACTGACCTTGCCGGTCACCTCCTTCTTGTGGTTGTGGTATGACAACATGGACAATCTCAACAGCAGTGACTGCACCTCTAATCGCACACACTGGAACCTACATTAAACATTCAGAGACGCACACATGGAATCTATGTTCCATAGGACATCACATGCGATTATTCACAAGAGTGAATGAACTTTGAAATAAGCTGAAAAATATCATATTTGTTTACAAGAGTTACAATGGTTGAAACATGAGTTGATAAATAAGTTTGGGTTTTTCCTCTAAATTGACCAAGAGGTTTTTTGCCCCTCTTACACTGGTAACCATTTTATCTTTTTTGCCTTGTAAAATCAAGTTTTTTGGTGAATGGTTGTCCACTCTTAGACTATAAATAGTATATAATCATGTCATCTTTTTTATCTTGTTTCCTGTCAAATTTCTGAAACAAGGGGTTTTGGTGCGTGATTTTGCACGTGGAAAGAAAATAATTAAAAAAAAGGAAATTTTTTTTTTTTTTTTTGCTCCACCTAGTGGAGAGATTATTTCCTTTCCACATGTATAGCATAGCTGACTGTTTACACTGTGTTTGGATTTTATATTTTATTTTTGTGTGCCTGTTCAGGCACAAATGAGGGATTGTCCAGGAATTTACATCCAAACACCTTAAACCTTTGTCCTGGTAATTCATCACCTGTCCTCAAGTCCCCTGCAAACCCTAGTTCAATCTCCCCCTTTGTAAATGTAAAACACCTCAACTCTCCCCCTTTGTAATTGTAAACTCCTCTGCCTCGCTCTTTTGTCCAAGTCAGAAAGGCCACACCTTGTCCTTCCTGCCCTGACTCAGACCTTTGTCTCTATTCAAAGCCATATTCAAAGTAAGTTTCATCCCACATTCCTTTCTTTCACTGTGTGATATCCGTCCCCTCACGATGACGCATAGACTGAATATAAGCCAGGGCAGAAGTGACTGACTTCACTTCACTGACTAACCACTCGTTGTTCAGGAAGTCCTTGCGCTCGTATGTTTTTCACAATAAACCAGACTTAACCTTTTGAGCGAATCTTGGTAAATCATTTTTACTAGAACAGTAATTTCCATAACAGGGTGCGAGGGCCCGCTCACTGCTGCTCGCAGCCCTAGTTAGGGCCCGAGCACTGGCGGTGCGAGGCCCTATTGAAACTCGAAGGATTATTATTATTATTATTATTATTAGGGCCCGAGCACTGGCGGTGCGAGGCCCTATTGTATTTCGAAGGATTATTATTAGGGCCCGAGCACTGGCGGTGCGAGGCCCTATTGAAACTCGAAGGATTATTATTCTCCTACCTTCTTCTTCTTCTTCTTCTTCTCCCCAAACAAATGCCTTTTTGGCGGCCTAAACATCGATGAAAACGGATGAAACTTTGCAGATACGTCAGTCCCGGTGAAAAATTTGATAATTCATGGGTGACGGAAATGGGCGTGGCAAAACGGCTCAAGAGCGCCCCCTGGAAAGTTTAAAATGGCGAGCCCCACCTTTTAGTTTGATGTAGGCGAACGAAATTCGGTGGGCATATGTAGTTCATCGAGACACACTAAAATGTCTCTTGGACCTATACCTAACATCCAACAGGAAGTCAGCCATTTTGCTTTTAATGTGCCATTTTGTCCTTGTTTTTACCATTTCCATGTCTCGTACTTCAACGAACTCCTCCTACAGATTTCATCCGATCAACTTCATAGTCGGTCAGCTTCATCTTAAGACCTTTGTGATCAAAAGTTATCAAAAAAATTGAGTTTTCACCATACACCCTTGCCGTGGCGCCCCGCCAAAGTTTGACATTTCGCCATAAAACACGAAGTCCTCATAACTCCTCCATACATTATCCAATTTGTCCGATATATCTCACGCTTCATGACGGCTCTGTCCTGAACACATCTATGTGTCAGTATTGCGTCATACTTATAGCGCCACCTATTGGTGAAACAGGAAGTCCTCATAACTCCTACATACATTATCCAATTTGTCCGATATATCTCACGCTTCATGACGGCTCTGTCCTGAACACATCTATGTGTCAGTATTGCGTCATACTTATAGCGCCACCTATTGGTGAAACAGGAAGTCCTCATAACTCCTACATACATTATCCAATTTGTCCGATATATCTCACGCTTCATGACGGTTCTATCCTGAACACATCTTTGTGTCAGTATTGTGTCATACTTATAGCGCCACCTGTTGGTGAAACAGGAAGTCCTCATAACTCCTCCATACATTATCCAATTTGTCCGATATATCTCACGCTTCATGACGGTTCTGTCCTGAACACATCTATGTGTCAGTATTGCGTCATACTTATAGCGCCACCTATTGGTGAAACAGGAAGTCCTCATAACTCCTGCATACATCATCCGATTTGCACCAAATTGCTGACGCTTCATGAAGGTCACCTTCTGAACACATCTATGCGTCGGTATTGAGTTACACTTACAGCGCCACCTACTGGTGAAACAGGAAGTACTCATAACTCCTACATACATTATCCGATTTACTCCAAATTGCTCTTGCTTGATGAAGGTCGCATCTTGAACACATCTGTAGGTCAGTATTGCGTCATACCTACAGCGCCACCTACTGCTTACAGGAAGTCCTCATAACTCCTACATATTTTGTCCGATTTACACAACATTTCTCACGCTTCATCAAGGTACTGTCCTGAACACATCTATGCGTCGATATTGAGTCACGCTTAGAGCGCCACCTACTGGTGACAGGACGTTTCTGTCAGTACTGGACACCGAAATAGCACACCCTTTAACGGCGCCACACTTGACCCGCGTGGGGTGCGAGGGCCCGCTCACTGCTGCTCGCAGCACTAGTTATTAGGGCCCGAGCACTGGCGGTGCGAGGCCCTATTGTATTTCGAAGGATTATTCTCCTTCTCCTTCTCCTTCTCCTTCTTCCAAAACAAATGCCTTTTTGGCGGCCTAAACATCGATGAAAACGGATGAAACTTTGCAGATACGTCAGTCCCGGTGAAAAATTTGATAATTCATGGGTGACGGAAATGGGCGTGGCAAAACGGCTCAAGAGCGCCCCCTGGAAAGTTTCAAATGGCGAGCCCCACCTTTCAGTTTGATGTAGGCGAACGAAATTCGGAGGGCATATGTATTTCATCGAGCCACACTAAAATGTCTCTTAGAGCTGTACCCAACATGCAACAGGAAGGCCGCCATTTTGCTTTTAATGTGCCATTTTGTCCTTGTTTTGACCATTTCCATGCCTCGTATTTCAACGAACTCCTCCTACAGATTTCATCCGATCAACTTCATACTCGGTCAGCTTCATCTTAAGCCCTTTGTGATCAAAAGTTATCAAGAAAATTGAGTTTTCACCAAACACCCTTGCCGTGGCGCCCCGCCAAAGTTTGACATTTCGCCATAAAACACGATGTCCTCATAACTTCTCCATACATTATCCGATTTGTCCGATATATCTCACGCTTCATGACGGTTCTGTCCTGAACACATCTATGTGTCAGTATTGCGTCATACTTATAGCGCCACCTATTGGTGAAACAGGAAGTCCTCATAACTCCTCCATACATTATCCAATTTGTCCGATATAGCTCACGCTTCATGACGGTTCTGTCCTGAACACATCTATGTGTCAGTATTGCGTCATACGTATAGCGCCACCTATTGGTGAAACAGGAAGTCCCCATAACTCCTCCATACATTATCGGATTTGTCCGATATATCTCACGCTTCATGACGGTTCTGTCCTGAACACATCTATGTGTCAGTATTGCATCATACTTATAGCGCCACCTATTGGTGAAACAGGAAGTCCTCATAACTCCTCCATACATTATCCGATTTGTCCGATTTATCTCACGCTTCATGACGGTTCTGTCCTGAACACATCTATGTGTCAGTATTGCGTCATACTTATAGCGCCACCTATTGGTGAAACAGGAAGTCCTCATAACTCCTGCATACATCATCCGATTTGCACCAAATTGCTGACGCTTCATGAAGGTCACCTTCTGAACACATCTATGCGTCGGTATTGAGTAACACTTACAGCGCCACCTACTGGTGAAACAGGAAGTACTCATAACTCCTACATACATTATCCGATTTACTCCAAATTGCTCATGCTTGATGAAGGTCGCATCTTGAACACATCTGTAGGTCAGTATTGCGTCATACTTACAGCGCCACCTACTGCTTACAGGAAGTCCTCATAACTCCTACATACTTTGTCCGATTTACACAACATTTCTCACACTTCATCAAGGTACTGTCCTGAACACATCTATGCGTCGGTATTGAGTCACGCTTAGAGCGCCACCTACTGGTGACAGGAAGTTTCTGTCAGTACTGGACACCGAAATAGCACACCCTTTAACGGCGCCACACCCCGACCCGCGTGGGGTGCGAGGGCCCGCTCACTGCTGCTCGCAGCACTAGTTAGGGCCCGAGCACTGGCGGTGCGAGGCCCTATTGAAACTCGAAGGATTATTATTATTATTATTCTCCTTCTCCTTCTCCTTCTCCTTCTTCTCCCCAAACAAATGCCTTTTTGGCGGCCTTAACATCGATGAAAACGGATGAAACTTTGCACATACGTCAGTCCCGGTAAAAAATTTGATAATTCATGGGTGACGGAAATGGGCGTGGCAAAACGGCTCAAGTGCGCCCCCTGGAAAATTTAAAATGGCGAGCCCCACCTTTCAGTTTGATGTAGTCGAACGAAATTCGGTGGGCATATGTAGTTCATCGAGACACACTAAAATGTCTCTTGGAGCTATACCCAACATGCAACAGGAAGTCCGCCATCTTGCTTTTAATGTGCCATTTTGTCCTTGTTTTGACCATTTCCATGCCTCGTACTTCAACGAACTCCTCCTACAGATTTCATCCGATCAACTTCATATTCGGTCAGCTTCATCTTAAGACCTTTGTGATCAAAAGTTATCAAAAAAATTGAGTTTTCACCAAACACCCTTGCCGTGGCGCCCCGCCAAAGTTTGACATTTCGCCATAAAACACGAAGTCCTCATAACTCCTCCATACATTATCTAATTTGTCCGATATATCTCACGCTTCATGACGGTTCTGTCCTGAACACATCTATGTTTCAGTATTGCGTCATACTTATAGCGCCACCTATTGGTGAAACAGGAAGTCCTCATAACTCCTCCATACATTATCCAATTTGTCCGATATATCTCACGCTTCATGACGGTTCTGTCCTGAACACATCTATGTTTCAGTATTGCGTCATACTTATAGTGCCACCTATAGGTGAAACAGGAAGTCCTCATAACTCCTACATACATTATCCAATTTGTCCGATATATCTCACGCTTCATGACGGTTCTGTCCTGAACACATCTATGCATCGGTATTGAGTAACACTTACAGCGCCACTTACAGCGCCACCTACTGGTGAAACAGGAAGTACTCATAACTCCTCCATACATTATCGGATTTGTCCGATATATCTCACGCTTCATGACGGTTCTGTCCTGAACACATCTATGTGTCAGTATTGCGTCATACTTATAGCGCCACCTATTGGTGAAACAGGAAGTCCTCATAACTCCTCCATACATTATCCGATTTGTCCGATATATCTCACGCTTCATGAGGGTTCTGTCCTGAACACATCTATGTGTCAGTATTGCGTCATACTTATAGCGCCACCTATTGGTGAAACAGGAAGTCCCCATAACTCCTCCATACATTATCGGATTTGTCCGATATATCTCACGCTTCATGACGGTTCTGTCCTGAACACATCTATGTGTCAGTATTGCGTCATACGTATAGCGCCACCTATTGGTGAAACAGGAAGTCCTCATAACTCCTGCATACATCATCCGATTTGCACCAAATTGCTGATGCTTCATGAAGGTGGCCTTCTGAACCCATCTATGTGTCGGTATTGAGTCACACTTACAGCGCCACCTACTGGTGAAACAGGAAGTCCTCATAACTCCTACATACTTTGTCCGATTTACACAACATTTCTCACGCTTCATCAAGGTACTGTCCTGAACACATCTATGCGTCGGTATTGAGTCACGCTTAGAGCGCCACCTACTGGTGACAGGAAGTTTCTGTCAGTACTGGACACCGAAATAGCACACCCTTTAACTGCGCCACACCCCGACCCGCGTGGGGTGCGAGGGCCCGCTCACTGCTGCTCGCAGCCCTAGTTATTATTATTCTCCTTCTCCTTCTTCCAAAACAAATGCATTTTTGGCGGCCTAAACATCGATGAAAACGGATGAAACTCTGCAGATACGTCAGTCCCGGTGAAAAATTTGATAATTCATGGGTGACGGAAATGGGCGTGGCAAAACGGCTCAAGAGCGCCCCCTGGAAAATTTAAAATGGCGAGCCCCACCTTTCAGTTTGATGTAGGGGAACGAAATTCGGAGGGCACATGTATTTCATCGAGACACACTAAAATGTCTCTTGGAGCTATACCCAACATGCAACAGGAAGTCCGCCATTTTGCTCTTAATGTGCCATTTTGTCCTTGTTTTGACCATTTCCATGCCTCGTACTTCGACGAACTCCTCCTACAGATTTCATCCGATCAACTTCATATCCGGTCAGCTTCATCTAAAGACCTTTGTGATCAAAAGTTATCAAAAAAATTGAGTTTTCACCAAACACCCTTGCCGTGGCGCCTCGCCAAAGTTTCACATTTCGCCATAAAACACGAAGTCCTCATAACTCCTCCATACATTATCCAATTTGTCCGATATATCTCACGCTTCATGACGGTTCTGACCTGAACACATCTATGTGTCAGTATTGCATCATACTTATAGCGCCACCTATTGGTGAAACAGGAAGTCCTCATAACTCCTCCATACATTATCCAATTCGTCCGATATATCTCACGCTTCATGACGGTTCTGTCCTGAACACATCTATGTGTCAGTATTGCGTCATACTCATAGCGCCACCTATTGGTGAAACAGGAAGTCCTCATAACTCCTGCATACATCATCCGATTTGCACCAAATTGCTGACGCTTCATGAAGGTCACCTTCTGAACACATCTATGCATCGGTATTGAGTTACACTTACAGCGCCACCTACTGGTGAAACAGGAAGTACTCATAACTCCTACATACATTATCCGATTTACTCCAAATTGCTCATGCTTGATGAAGGTCGCATCTTGAACACATCTGTAGGTCAGTATTGCGTCATACCTACAGCGCCACCTACTGGTGAAACAGGAAGTCCTCATAACTCCTACAAACATTATCCGATTAACACCACATTGCTCACGCTTGATGAAGGTCGCGTCCTGAATTCATCTGTAGGTCAGTATTGAGTCACGCTTAGAGCGCCACCTACTGGTGAAACAGGAAGTCCTCATAACTCCTGCATACATCATCCGATTTGCACCAAATTGCTGACGCTTCATGAAGGTGGCCTTCTGAACCCATCTATGTGTCGGTATTGAGTCACACTTACAGCGCCACCTACTGGTGAAACAGGAAGTCCTCATAACTCCTACATACGTTATCCGATTTACTCAACATTTCTCACGCTTCATCAAGGTACCGTCCTGAACACATCTATGCTTCGGTATTGAGTCACGCCTAGAGCGCCACCTACTGGTGACAGGAAGTTTCTCTCAGTACTGCACACCGAAATAGCACAGCCTTTAACGGCGCAGCACCCCGACACGCGTGGGGTGCGAGGGCCCGCTCACTGCTGCTCGCAGCCCTAGTTAGGGCCCGAGCACTGGCGGTGCGAGGCCCTATTGAAACTCGAAGGATTATTATTATTCTTCTCCTTCTCCTTCTTCTCCTTTACTCCAAACAAATGCCTTTTAGGCGGCCTGAACATCGATGAAAACGGATGAAACTTTGCAGATACGTCAGTCCCGGTGAAAATTTTTATAATTCATGGGTGACGGAAATGGGTGTGGCAAAACGGCTCAAGAGCGCCCCCTGGAAAGTTTAAAATGGCGAGCCCCACATTTCAGTTTGATGTAGGCGAACGAAATTCGGTGGGCATATGTATTTCATCGAGCCACACTTAAATGTCTCTTGGAGCTATACCCAACATGCAACAGGAAGTCCGCCATTTTTATCTTAATGTGCCATTTTGTCCTTGTTTTGACCATTTCCATGCCTCGTACTTCGACGAACTCCTCCTACAGATTTCATCCGATCAACTTCATATCCGGTCAGCTTCATCTTAAGACCTTTGTGATCAAAAGTTATCAAAAAAATTGAGTTTTCACCAAACAGCCTTGCCGTGGCGCCCCGCCAAAGTTTGACATTTCGCCATAAAAGACGAAGTCCTCATAACTCCTCCATACATTATCCAATTTGTCCGATATATCTCACGCTTCATGACGGTTCTGTCCTGAACACATCTATGTGTCAGTATTGCGTCATACTTATAGCGCCACCTATTGGTGAAACAGGAAGTCCTCATAACTCCTCCATACATTATCAAATTTGTCCGATATAGCTCACGCTTCATGACGGTTCTGTCCTGAACACATCTATGTGTCAGTATTGCGTCATACTTATAGCGCCACCTATTGGTGAAACAGGAAGTCCTTATAACTCCTCCATACATTATCCAATTTGTCCGATATATCTCACGCTTCATGACGGTTCTGTCCTGAACACATCTATGTTTCAGTATTGCGTCATACTTATAGCGCCACCTATTGGTGAAACAGGAAGTCCTCATAACTCCTCCATACATTATCCAATTTGTCCGATATAGCTCACGCTTCATGACGGTTCTGTCCTGAACACATCTATGTGTCAGTATTGCGTCATACGTATAGCGCCACCTATTGGTGAAACAAGAAGTCCTCATAACTCCTGCATACATCATCCGATTTGCACCAAATTGCTGACGCTTCATGAAGGTGGCCTTCTGAACCCATCTATGTGTCGGTATTGAGTCACACTTACAGCGCCACCTACTGGTGAAACAGGAAGTCCTCATAACTCCTACATACGTTATCAGATTTACTCAACATTTCTCACGCTTCATCAAGGTACCGTCCTGAACACAACTATGCTTCGGTATTGAGTCACACCTACAGCGCCACCTACTGCTTACAGGAAGTCCTCATAACTCCTACATACTTTGTCCCATTTACACAACATTTCTCACGCTTCATCAAGGTACTGTCCTGAACACATCTATGCGTCGGTATTGAGTCACGCTTAGAGCGCCACCTACTGGTGACAGGAAGTTTCTGTCAGTACTGGACACCGAAATAGCACACCCTTTAACGGCGCCACACCCCGACCCGCGTGGGGTGCGAGGGCCCGCTCACTGCTGCTCGCAGCACTAGTTATTATTATTCTCCTCCTTCTTCCAAAACAAATGCATTTTTGGCGGCCTAAACATCGATGAAAACGGATGAAACTTTGCAGATACGTCAGTCCCGGTGAAAAATTTGATAATTCATGGGTGACGGAAATGGGCGTGGCAAAACGGCTCAAGAGCGCCCCCTGGAAAATTTAAAATGGCGAGCCCCACCTTTCAGTTTAATGTAGGCAAACGAAATTCGGTGGGCATATGTATTTCATCGAGCCACACTAAAATGTCTCTTGGAGCAATACCCAACATGCAACAGGAAGTCCGCCATTTTGCTCTTAATGTGCCATTTTGTCCTTGTTTTGACCATTTCCATGCCTCGTACTTTGACGAACTCCTCCTACAGATTTCATCCGATCAACTTCATATCGGGTCAGCTTCATCTTAAGACCTTTTTGATCAAAAGTTATCAAAAAAATTGAGTTTTCACCAAACACCCTTGCCGTGGCGCCCCGCCAAAGTTTGACATTTCGCCATAAAACACGAAGTCCTCATAACTCCTACATACATTATCCAATTTGTCCGATATATCTCACGCTTCATGACGGTTCTGTCCTGAACACATCTATGTGTCAGTATTGCGTCATACTTATAGCGCCACCTATTGGTGAAACAGGAAGTCCTCATAACTCCTCCATACATTATCCAATTCGTCCGATATATCTCACGCTTCATGAAGGTTCTGTCCTGAACACATCTATGTGTCAGTATTGCGTCATACTTATAGCGCCACCTATTGGTGAAACAGGAAGTCCTCATAACTCCTCCATACATTATCCGATTTGTCCAATTTATCTCACGCTTCATGACGGTTCTGTCCTGAACACATCTATGTGTCAGTATTGCGTCATACTTATAGCGCCACCTATTGGTGAAACAGGAAGTCCTCATAACTCCTCCATACATTATCCAATTTGTCCGATATATCTCACGCTTCATGACGGTTCTGTCCTGAACACATCTATGTGTCAGTATTGCGTCATACTTATAGCACCACCTATTGGTGAAACAGGAAGTACTCATAACTCCTCCATACATTATCCAATTTGTCCGATATAGCTCACGCTTCATCAAGGTACCGTCCTGAACACATCTATGCTTCGGTATTGAGTCACGCCTAGAGCGCCACCTACTGGTGACAGGAAGTTTCTCTCAGTACTGCACACCGAAATAGCACAGCCTTTAATGGCGCAGCACCCCGACACGCGTGGGGTGCGAGGGCCCGCTCACTGCTGCTCGCAGCCCTAGTTAGGGCCCGAGCACTGGCGGTGCGAGGCCCTATTGTATTTCGAGGGATTATTATTATTCTCCCTTCTCCTTCTCCTTCTCCTTCTCCTTCTTCCAAAACAAATGCCTTTTTGGCGGCCTAAACATCGATGAAAACGGATGAAACTTTGAAGATACGTCAGTCCTGGTGAAAAATTTGATAATTCATGGGTGACGGAAATGGGCGTGGCAAAACGGCTCAAGAGCGCCCCCTGGAAAATTTAAAATGGCGAGCCCCACCTTTCAGTTTGATGTAGGCGTACGAAATTCGGTGGGCATATGTAGTTCATCGAGACACACTAAAATGTCTCTTGGACCTATACCCAACATCCGACAGGAAGTCAGCCATTTTGCTTTTAATGTGACATTTTGTCCTTGTTTGGACCATTTCCATGTCTCGTACTTCAACGAACTCCTCCTACAGATTTCATCCGATCAACTTCATATTCGGTCAGCTTCATCTTAAGACCTTTGTGATCAAAAGTTATCAAAAAAATTGAGTTTTCACCATACACCCTTCCCGTGGCGCCCCGCCAAAGTTTGACATTTCGCCATAAAACACGAAGTCTTCATAACTCGTCCATACATTATCCGATTTGTCCGATATATCTCACGCTTCATGACGGTTCTGTCCTGAACACATCTATGTGTCAGTATTGCGTCATACTTATAGCGCCACCTATTGGTGAAACAGGAAGTCCTCATAACTCCTACATACATTATCCAATTTGTCCGATATATCTCACGCTTCATGACGGTTCTGTCCTGAACACATCTATGTTTCAGTATTGCGTCATACTTATAGCGCCACCTATTGGTGAAACAGGAAGTCCTCATAACTCCTCCATACATTATCCAATTTGTCCGATATATCTCACGCTTCATGATGGTTCTGTCCTGAACACATCTATGTGTCAGTATTGCGTCATACTTATAGCGCCACCTATTGGTGAAACAGGAAGTCCTCATAACTCCTCCATACATTATCCAATTTGTCCGATATATCTCACGCTTCATGACGGTTCTGTCCTGAACACATCTATGTGTCAGTATTGCGTCATACTTATAGCGCCACCTATGGGTGAAACAGGAAGTCCTCATAACTCCTCCATACATTATCCAATTTGTCCGATATATCTCACGCTTCATGACGGTTCTGTCCTGAACACATTTATGTGTCAGTATTGCGTCATACTTATAGCGCCACCTATTGGTGAAACAGGAAGTCCTCATAACTCCTCCATACATTATCCGATTTGTCCGATATATCTCACGCTTCATGAGGGTTCTGTCCTGAACACATCTATGTGTCAGTATTGCGTCATACTTATAGCGCCACCTATTGGTGAAACAGAAAGTCCCCATAATTCCTCCATACATTATCGGATTTGTCCGATATATCTCACGCTTCATGACGGTTCTGTCCTGAACACATCTTTGTGTCAGTATTGCGTCATACTTATAGCACCACCTATTGGTGAAACAGGAAGTCCTCATAACTCCTACAAACATTATCCAATTCGTCCGATATATCTCACGCTTCATGACGGTTCTGTCCTGAACACATCTATGTGTCAGTATTGCATCATACTTATAGCGCCACCTATTGGTGAAACAGGAAGTCCTCATAACTCCTGCATACATCATCCGATTTGCACCAAATTGCTGACGCTTCGTGAAGGTCACCTTCTGAACACATCTATGCGTCGGTATTGACTCACACTTACAGCGCCACCTACTGGTGAAACAGGAAGTACTCATAACTCCTACATATGTTATCCGATTTACTCCAAATTGCTCATGCTTGATGAAGGTCGAATCTTGAACACTTCTGTAAGTCAGTATTGTGTCATACCTACAGCGCCACCTGCTGGTGAAACAGGAAGTCCTCATAACTCCTACATACGTTATCCGATTTACTCAACATGTCTCACGCTTTATCAAGGTACCGTCCTGAACACATCTATGCTTCGGTATTGAGTCACGCCTAGAGCGCCACCTACTGGTGACAGGAAGTTTGTCTCAGTACTGCACACCGAAATAGCACACCCTTCAACGGCGCCACACCCCGACACGTGTGGGGTGCGAGGGCCCGCTCACTGCTGCTCGCAGCCCTAGTTCTCCTTCTACCTTCTCCTTCTTCCAAAACAAATGCATTTTTGGCGGCCTAAACATCGATGAAAACGGATGAAACTTTGCAGATACGTCAGTCCCGGTGAAAAATTTGATAATTCATGGGTGACGGAAATGGGCGTGGCAAAACGGCTCAAGAGCGCCCCCTGGAAAGTTTAAAATGGCGAGCCCCACCTTTCAGTTTGATGTAGGCTAACGAAATTCGGTGGGCATATGTATTTCATCGAGCCACACTTAAATGTCTCTTGGAGCTATACCCAACATGCAACAGGAAGTCCGCCATTTTGCTCTTAATGTGCCATTTTGTCCTTGTTTTGACCATTTCCATGCCTCGTACTTCGACGAACTCCTCCTACAGATTTCATCCGATCAACTTCATATCGGGTCAGCTTCATCTTAAGACCTTTGTGATCAAAAGTTATCAAAAAAATTGAGTTTTCACCAAACACCCTTCCCGTGGCGCCCCGCCAAAGTTTGACATTTCGCCATAAAACACGAAGTCCTCATAACTCCTCCATACATTATCCAATTTGTCCGATATATCTCACGCTTCATGACGGTTCTGTCCTGAACACATCTATGTGTCAGTATTGCATCATACTTATAGCGCCACCTATTGGTGAAACAGGAAGTCCTCATAACTCCTCCATACATTATCCAATTCGTCCGATATATCTCACGCTTCATGACGGTTCTGTCCTGAACACATCTATGTTTCAGTATTGCGTCATACTTATAGCGCCACCTATTGGTGAAACAGGAAGTCCTCATAACTCCTCCATACATTATCCAATTCGTCCGATATATCTCACGCTTCATGAAGGTTCTGTCCTGAACACATCTATGTGTCAGTATTGCGTCATACTTATAGCGCCACCTATTGGTGAAACAGGAAGTCCTCATAACTCCTCCATACATTATCCAATTTGTCCGATATATCTCACGCTTCATGACGGTTCTGTCCTGAACACATCTATGTGTCAGTATTGCGTCATACTTATAGCGCCACCTATTGGTGAAACAGGAAATCCTCATAACTCCTCCATACATTATCCAATTTGTCCCATATATCTCACGCTTCATGACGGTTCTGTCCTGAACACAACTATGTTTCAGTATTGCGTCATACTTATAGCGCCACCTATTGGTGAAACAGGAAGTCCTCATAACTCCTGCATACATCATCCGATTTGTACCAAATTGCTGACGCTTCATGAAGGTCACCTTCTGAACACATCTATGCGTCGGTATTGAGTCACACTTACAGCGCCACCTACTGGTGAAACAGGAAGTACTCATAACTCCTACATACATTATCCGATTTACTCCAAATTGCTCATGCTTGATGAAGGTCGCATCTTGAACACATCTGTAGGTCAGTATTGCGTCATACCTACAGCGCCACCTACTGCTTACAGGAAGTCCTCATAACTCCTACATACTTTGTCCGATTTACACAACATTTCTCACGCTTCATCAAGGTACTGTCCTGAACACATCTATGCGTCGGTATTAAGTCACGCTTAGAGCGCCACCTAATGGTGACAGGAAGTTTCTCTCAGTACTGGACACCGAAATAGCACAGCCTTTAACGGTGCCACACCCCGACTCGCGTGGGGTGCGAGGGCCCGCTCAATGCTGCTCGCAGCCCTAGTTATTATTCTTCTTCTTTTCCCCAAACAAATGCCTTTTTGACGGCCTAAACATCGATGAAAACGGATGAAACTTTGCAGATACGTCAGTCCCGGTGAAAAATTTGATAATTCATGGGTGACGGAAATGGGCGTGGCAAAACGGCTCAAGAGCGCCCCCTGGAAAATTTAAAATGGCGAGCCCCACCTTTCAGTTTGATGTAGGCGAACGAAATTCGGTGGGCATATGTAGTTCATCGAGACACACTAAAATGTCTCTTGGAGCTATACCCAACATGCAACAGGAAGTCCGCCATTTTGCTTTTAATGTGCCATTTTGTCCTTGTTTTGACCATTTCCATGCCTCGTACTTTGACGAACTCCTCCTACAGATTTCATCCGATCAACTTCATATCGGGTCAGCTTCATCTTAAGACCTTTGTGATCAAAAGTTATCAAAAAAATTTAGTTTTCACCAAACACCCTTGCCGTGGCGCCCCGCCAAAGTTTGACATTTCGCCATAAAATACGATGTCCTCATAACTCCTCCATACATTATCCGATTTGTCCGATATATCTCACGCTTCATGAGGGTTCTGTCCTGAACACATCTATGTGTCAGTATTGCGTCATACTTATAGCGCCACCTATTGGTAAAACAGGAAGTCCTCATAACTCCTCCATACATTATCCGATTTGTCCGATATATCTCACGCTTCATGACGGTTCTGTCCTGAACACATCTATGTGTCAGTATTGCGTCATACTTATAGCGCCACCTATTGGTGAAACAGGAAGTCCTCATAACTCCTCCATACATTATCCGATTTGTCCGATTTATCTCACGCTTCATGACGGTTCTGTCCTGAACACATCTATGTGTCAGTATTGCTTCATACTTATAGCGCCACCTATTGGTGAAACAGGAATTCCTCATAACTCCTGCATACATCATCCGATTTGCACCAAATTGCTGACGCTTCATGAAGGTCACCTTCTGAACACATCTATGCGTCGGTATTGAGTTACACTTACAGCGCCACCTACTGGTGAAACAGGAAGTACTCATAACTCCTACATACATTATCCGATTTACTCCAAATTGCTCATGCTTGATGAAGGTCGCATCTTGAACACATCTGTAGGTCAGTATTGCGTCATACCTACAGCGCCACCTACTGCTTACAGGAAGTCCTCATAACTCCTACATACTTTGTCCGATTTACACAACATTTCTCACGCTTCATCAAGGTACTGTCCTGAACACATCTATGCGTCGGTATTGAGTCACGCTTAGAGCGCCACCTACTGGTGACAGGAAGTTTCTGTCAGTACTGGACACCGAAATAGCACACCCTTTAACGGCGCCGCACCCCGACCCGCGTGGGGTGCGAGGGCCCGCTCACTGCTGCTCGCAGCACTAGTTATTATTATTCTCCTTCTCCTTCTTCCAAAACAAATGCATTTTTGGCGGCCTAAACATCGATGAAAACGGATGAAACTTTGCAGATACGCCAGTCCCGGTGAAAAATTTGATAATTCATGGGTGACGGAAATGGGCGTGGCAAAACGGCTCAAGAGCGCCCCCTGGAAAATTTAAAATGGCGAGCCCCACCTTTCAGTTTGATGTAGGGGAACGAAATTCGGAGGGCACATGTATTTCATCGAGACACACTAAAATGTCTCTTGGAGCTATACCCAACATGCAACAGGAAGTCCGCCATTTTGCTCTTAATGTGCCATTTTGTCCTTGTTTTGACCATTTCCATGCCTCGTACTTCGACGAACTCCTCCTACAGATTTCATCCGATCAACTTCATATCGGGTCAGCTTCATCTTAAGGCCTTTGTGATCAAAAGTTATCAAAAAAATTGAGTTTTCACCAAACACCCTTGCCGTGGCGCCCCGCCAAAGTTTGACATTTCGCAATAAAACACGAGGTCCTCATAACTCCTCCATACATTATCCAATTTGTCCGATATATCTCACGCTTCATGACGGTTCTGTCCTGAACACATCTATGTGTCAGTATTGCATCATACTTATAGCGCCACCTATTGGTGAAACAGGAAGTCCCCATAACTCCTCCATACACTATCGGATTTGTCCGATATATCTCACGCTTCATGACGGTTGTGTCCTGAACACATCTATGTGTCAGTATTGCGTCATACTTATAGCGCCACCTATTGGTGTAACAGGAAGTCCTCATAACTCCTCCATACATTATCCAATTTGTCCGATATATCTCACGCTTCATGACGGTTCGGTCCTGAACAGATCTATGTGTCCGTATTGTGTCATACTTATAGCGCCACCTATTGGTGAAACAGGAAGTCCTCATAACTCCTCCATACATTATCCAATTTGTCCGATATATCTCACGCTTCATGACGGTTCTGTCCTGAACACATCTATGTGTCAGTATTGCGTCATACTTATAGCGCCACCTATTGGTGAAACAGGAAGTCCTCATAAATCCTCCATACATTATCCAATTTGTCCGATATATCTCACGCTTCATGACGGTTCTGTCCTGAACACATCTATGTGTCAGTATTGCGTCATACTTATAGCGCCACCTATTGGTGAAACAGGAAGTCCTCATAACTCCTCCATACATTATCCAATTTGTCCGATATATCTCACGCTTCATGACGGTTCTGTCCTGAACACATCTATGTGTCAGTATTGCGTCATACTTATAGTGCCACCTATTGGTGAAACAGGAAGTCCTCATAACTCCTGCATACATCATCCGATTTGCACCAAATTGCTGACGCTTCATGAAGGTCACCTTCTGAACACATCTATGCGTCGGTATTGAGTTACACTTACAGCGCCACCTACTGGTGAAACAGGAAGTACTCATAACTCCTACATACATTATCCGATTTACTCCAAATTGCTCATGCTTGATGAAGGTCGCATCTTGAACACATCTGTAGGTCAGTATTGCGTCATACCTACAGCGCCATCTACTGCTTACAGGAAGTCCTCATACCTCCTACATACTTTGTCCGATTTACACAACATTTCTCACGCTTCATCAAGGTACTGTCCTGAACACATCTATGCATCGGTATTGAGTCACGCTTAGAGCGCCACCTACTGGTGACAGGAAGTTTCTGTCAGTACTGGACACCGAAATAGCACACCCTTTAACGGCGCCACACCCCGACCCGCGTGGGGTGCGAGGGCCCGCTCACTGCTGCTCGCAGCACTAGTTAGGGCCCGAGCACTGGCTGTGCGAGGCCCTATTGAAACTCGAAGGATTATTATTAGGGCCCGAGCACTGGCGGTGCGAGGCCCTATTGAATTTCGAAGGATTATTATTATTCTCCTTCTTCTCCTTTACTCCAAACAAATGCCTTTTAGGCGGCCTGAACATCGATGAAAACGGATGAAACTTTGCAGATACGTCAGTCCCGGTGAAAAATTTGATAATTCATGGGTGACGGAAATGGGCGTGGCAAAACGGCTCAAGAGCGCCCCCTGGAAAGTTTCAAATGGCGAGCCCCACCTTTCAGTTTGATGTAGGCGAACGAAATTCGGAGGGCATATGTATTTCATCGAGCCACACTTAAATGTCTCTTGGAGCTATACCCAACATGCAACAGGAAGTCCGCCATTTTGCTCTTAATGTGCCATTTTGTCCTTGTTTTGACCATTTCCATGCCTCGTACTTCGACGAACTCCTCCTACAGATTTCATCCGATCAACTTCATATCGGGTCAGCTTCATCTTAAGACCTTTGTGATCAAAAGTTATCAAAAAAATTGAGTTTTCACCAAACACCCTTGCCGTGGCGCCCCGCCAAAGTTTGACATTTCGCCATAAAACACGAAGTCCTCATAACTCCTCCATACATTATTCAATTTGTCCGATATATGTCACGCTTCATGACGGTTCTGTCCTGAACACATCTATGTGTCAGTATTGCGTCATACTTATAGCGCCACCTATTGGTGAAACAGTACGTCCTCATAACTCCTCCATACATTATCCGATTTGTCCGATATGTCTCACGCTTCATGACGGTTCTGTCCTGAACACATCTATGTGTCAGTATTGCGTCATACTTATAGCGCCACCTATTGGTGAAACAGGAAGTCCTCATAACTCCAACATACATTATCCAATTTGTCCGATATATCTCACGCTTCATGACGGTTCTGTCCTGAACACATCTATGTGTCAGTATTGCGTCATACTAGTAGCGCCACCTATTGGTGAAACAGGAAGTCCTCATAACTCCTACATACATTATCCAATTTGTCCGATATAGCTCACGCTTCATGACGGTTCTGTCCTGAACACATCTATGTGTCAGTATTGCGTCATACTTATAGCGCCACCTATTGGTGAAACAGGAAGTCCTCATAACTCCTCCATACATTATCCAATTTGTCCGATATATCTCACGCTTCATGGCGGTTCTGTCCTGAACACATCTATGTGTCAGTATTGCGTCATACTTATAGCGCCACCTATTGGTGAAACAGGAAGTCCTCATAACTCCTCCATACATTATCCAATTTGTCCGATATATCTCACGCTTCATGACGGTTCTGTCCTGAACACATCTATGTGTCAGTATTGCGTCATACTTATAGCGCCACCTATTGGTGAAACAGGAAGTCCTCATAACTCCTCCATACATTATCCAATTTGTCCGATATATCTCACGCTTCATGACCGTTCTGTCCTGAACACATCTATGCATCGGTATTGAGTAACACTTACAGCGCCACCTACTGGTGAAACAGGAAGTACTCATAACCCCTACATACGTTATCCGATTTACTCCAAATTGCTCATGCTTATTGAAGGTTGCATCTTGAACACATCTGTAAGTCAGTATTGCATCATACCTACAGCGCCACCTACTGGTGAAAGAGGAAGTACTCATTACTCCTACATACGTTATCCGATTTACTCCAAATTGCTCACGCTTCATGAAGGTTGCATCCTGAACACATCCATGCATCGGTATTGAGTCACACTTACAGCGCCACCTACTGGTGAAACAGGAAGTACTCATAACTCCTACATACATTATCCGATTTACTCCAAATTGCTCATGCTTGATGAAGGTCGCATCTTGAACACATCTGTAGGTCAGTATTGCGTCATACCTACAGCGCCACCTACTGCTTACAGGAAGTCCTCATAACTCCTACATACTTTGTCCGATTTACACAACATTTCTCACGCTTCATCAAGGTACTGTCCTGAACACATCTATGCGTCGGTATTGAGTCACGCTTAGAGCGCCACCTACTGGTGACAGGAAGTTTCTGTCAGTACTGGACACCGAAATAGCACACCCTTTAACGGCGCCACACCCCGACCCGCGTGGGGTGCGAGGGCCCGCTCACTGCTGCTCGCAGCCCTAGTTATTAGGGCCCGAGCACTGGCGGTGCGAGGCCCTATTGAAACTCGAAGGATTATTATTCTCCTTCTCCTTTACTCCAAACAAATGCCTTTTAGGCGGCCTGAACATCGATGAAAACGGATGAAACTTTGCAGATACGTCAGTCCCGGTGAAAAATTTGATAATTCATGGGTGACGGAAATGGGCGTGGCAAAACGGCTCAAGAGCGCCCCCTGGAAAGTTTAAAATGGCGAGCCCCACCTTTCAGTTTGATGTAGGCTAACGAAATTCGGTGGGCATATGTATTTCATCGAGCCACACTTAAATGTCTCTTGGAGCTATACCCAACATGCAACAGGAAGTCCGCCATTTTGCTCTTAATGTGCCATTTTGTCCTTGTTTTGACCATTTCCATGCCTCGTACTTCGACGAACTCCTCCTACAGATTTCATCCGATCAACTTCATATCGGGTCAGCTTCATCTTAAGACCTTTGTGATCAAAAGTTATCAAAAAAATTGAGTTTTCACCAAACACCCTTGCCGTGGCGCCCTGCCAAAGTTTGACATTTCGCCATAAAACACGAAGTCCTCATAACTCCTCCATACATTATCCAATTTGTCCGATATATCTCACGCTTCATGACGGTTCTGTCCTGAACACATCTATGTGTCAGTATTGCGTCATACTTATAGCGCCACCTATTGGTGAAACAGGAAGTCCTCATAACTCCTCCATACATTATCCAATTTGTCCGATATATCTCACGCTTCATGACGGTTCTGTCCTGAACACATCTATGTGTCAGTATTGCGTCATACTTATAGCGCCACCTATTGGTGAAACAGGAAGTCCTCATAACTCCTCCATACATTATCCAATTTGTCCGATATATCTCACGCTTCATGACGGTTCTGTCCTGAACACATCTATGTGTCAGTATTGCGTCATACTTATAGCGCCACCTATTGGTGAAACAGGAAGTCCTCATAACTCCTGCATACATCATCCGATTTGCACCAAATTGCTGACGCTTCATGAAGGTGGCCTTCTGAACCCATCTATGTGTCGGTATTGAGTCACACTTACAGCGCCACCTTCTGGTGAAACAGGAAGTCCTCATAACTCCTACATACGTTATCCAATTTACTCAACATTTCTCACGCTTCATCAAGGTACCGTCCTGAACACATCTATGCTTCGGTATTGAGTCACGCCTAGAGCGCCACCTACTGGTGACAGGAAGTTTCTCTCAGTACTGCACACCGAAATAGCACACCCTTTAACGGCACCACACCCCGACACGCGTGGGGTGCGAGGGCCCGCTCACTGCTGCTCGCAGCCCTAGTTATTATTATTCTTCTTTACTCCAAACAAATGCCTTTTAGGCGGCCTGAACATCGATGAAAACGGATGAAACTTTGCAGATACGTCAGTCCCGGTGAAAAATTTGATAATTCATGGGTGACGGAAATAGGCGTGGCAAAACGGCTCAAGAGCGCCCCCTGGAAAGTTTAAAATGGCGAGCCCCACCTTTCAGTTTGATGTAGGCGAACGAAATTCGGTGGGCATATGTATTTCATCGAGCCACACTTAAATGTCTCTTGGAGCTATACCCAACATGCAACAGGAAGTCCGCCATTTTGCTCTTAATATGCCATTTTGTCCTTGTTTTGACCATTTCCATGCCTCGTACTTCGACGAACTCCTCCTACAGATTTCATCCGATCAACTTCATATCGGGTCAGCTTCATCTTAAGACCTTTGTGATCAAAAGTTATCAAAAAAATTTAGTTTTCACCAAACACCCTTGCCGTGGCGCCCCGCCAAAGTTTGACATTTCGCCATAAAACACGAAGTCCTCATAACTCCTCCATACATTATCCAATTTGTCCGATATATCTCACGCTTCATGACGGTTCTGTCCTGAACACATCTATGTGTCAGTATTGCGTCATACTTATAGCGCCACCTATTGGTGAAACAGGAAGTCCTCATAACTCCTACATACATTATCCAATTCGTCCAATACATCTCACGCTTCATGAAGGTTCTGTCCTGAACACATCTATGTGTCAGTATTGCGTCATACGTATAGCGCCACCTATTGGTGAAACAGGAAGTCCTCATAACTCCTGCATACATCATCCGATTTGCACCAAATTGCTGACGCTTCACGAAGGTCGCCTTCTGAACCCATCAATGTGTCGGTATTGAGTCACACTTACAGCGCCACCTACTGGTGAAACAGGAAGTCCTCATAACTCCTACATACGTTATCCGATTTACTCAACATTTCTCACGCTTCATCAAGGTACCGTCCTGAACACATCTATGCTTCGGTATTGAGTCACGCCTAGAGCGCCACCTACTGGTGACAGGAAGTTTCTCTCAGTACTGCACACCGAAATAGCACTGCCTTTAACGGCGCCACACCCCGACACGCGTGGGGTGCGAGGGCCCGCTCACTGCTGCTCGCAGCCCTAGTTAGGGCCCGAGCACTGGCGGTGCGAGGCCCTATTGAAACTCGAAGGATTATTATTATTATTATTATTAGGGCCCGAGCACTGGCTGTGCGAGGCCCTATTGAAACTCGAAGGATTATTATTATTATTCTCCTTCTTCTTTACTCCAAACAAATGCCTTTTAGGCGGCCTGAACATCGATGAAAACGGATGAAACTTTGCAGATACGTCAGTCCCGGTGAAAAATTTGATAATTCATGGGTGACGGAAATGGGCGTGGCAAAACAGCTCAAGAGCGCCCCCTGGAAAGTTTCAAATGGCGAGCCCCACCTTTCAGTTTGATGTAGGCGAACGAAATTCGGAGGGCATATGTATTTCATCGAGCCACACTTAAATGTCTCTTGGAGCTATACCCAACATGCAACAGGAAGTCCGCCATTTTGCTCTTAATGTGCCATTTTGTCCTTGTTTTGACCATTTCCATGCCTCGTACTTCGACGAACTCCTCCTACAGATTTCATCCGATCAACTTCATATCGGGTCAGCTTCATCTTAAGACCTTTGTGATCAAAAGTTATCAAAAAAATTGAGTTTTCACCAAACACCCTTGCCGTGGCGCCCCGCCAAAGTTTGACATTTCGCCATAAAACACGAAGTCCTCATAACTCCTCCATACATTATCCAATTTGTCCGATATATCTCACGCTTCATGACGGTTCTGTCCTGAACACATCTATGTGTCAGTATTGCGTCATACTTATAGCGCCACCTATTGGTGAAACAGGAAGTCCTCATAACTCCTCCATACATTATCCAATTTGTCCGATATATCTCACGCTTCATGACGGTTCTGTCCTGAACACATCTATGTGTGAGTATTGCGTCATACTTATAGCGCCACCTATTGGTGAAACAGGAAGTCCTCATAACTCCTCCATACATTATCCAATTTGTCCAATATATCTCACGCTTCATGACGGTTCTGTCCTGAACACATCTATGTGTCAGTATTGCGTCATACTTATAGCGCCACCTATTGGTGAAACAGGAAGTCCTCATAACTCCTCCATACATTATCCAATTCGTCCGATATATCTCACGCTTCATGAAGGTTCTGTCCTGAACACATCTATGTGTCAGTATTGCGTCATACTTATAGCGCCACCTATTGGTGAAACAGGAAGTCCTCATAACTCCTACATACATTATCCAATTCGTCCGATATATCTCACGCTTCATGACGGTTCTGTCCTGAACACATCTGTGTCAGTATTGCATCATACTTATAGCGCCACCTATTGGTGAAACAGGAAGTCCTCATAACTCCTACATACATTATCCAATTCGTCCGATATATCTCACGCTTCATGACGGTTCTGTCCTGAACACATCTATGTGTCAGTATTGCGTCATACTTATAGCGCCACCTATTGGTGAAACAGGAAGTCCTCATAACTCCTGCATACATCATCCGATTTGCACCAAATTGCTGACGCTTCATGAAGGTCACCTTCTGAACACATCTATGCGTCGGTATTGAGTCACACTTACAGCGCCGCCTACAGGTCAAGCAGGAAGTCCTCATAACTCCTACATACGTTATTCCATTTACTCAACATGTCTCACGCTTCATCAAGGTACCGTCCTGAACACATCTATGCTTCGGTATTGAGTCACGCTTAGAGCGCCACCTACTAGTGACAGGAAGTTTCTCTCAGTACTGCACACCGAAATAGCACACCCTTTAACGGCGCCACACCCCGACACGCGTGGGGTGCGAGGGCCCGCTCACTGCTGCTCGCAGCACTAGTTATTATTCTACCTTCTCCTTCTTCCAAAACAAATGCCTTTTTGGCGGCCTAAACATCGATGAAAACGGATAAAACTTTGCAGATACGTCAGTCCCCGTGAAAAATTTGATAATTCATGGGTGAGGGAAATGGGCGTGGCAAAACGGCTCAAGAGCGCCCCCTGGAAAATTTAAAATGGTGAGCCCCACCTTTCGGTTTGATGTAGGCGAACGAAATTCGGTGGGCATATGTATTTCATCGAGCCACACTAAAATGTCTCTTGGAGCTGTACCCAACATGCAACAGGAAGGCCGCCATTTTGCTTTTAATGTGCCATTTTGTCCTTGTTTTGACCATTTCCATGCCTCGTATTTCAACGAACTCCTCCTACAGATTTCATCCGATCAACTTCATATTCGGTCAGCTTCATCTTAAGACCTTTGTGATCAAAAGTTATCAAAAAAATTGAGTTTTCACCAAACACCCTTTCCGTGGCGCCCCGCCAAAGTTTGACATTTCGCCATAAAACACGATGTCCTCATAACTCCTACATACATTATCCGATTTGTCCGATATATCTCACGCTTCATGACGGTTCTGTCCTGAACACATCTATGTGTCAGTATTGCATCATACTTATAGCGCCACCTATTGGTGAAACAGGAAGTCCTCATAACTCCTCCATACATTATCCGATTTGTCCGATATATCTCACGCTTCATGACGGTTCTGTCCTGAACACATCTATGTGTCAGTATTGCATCATACTTATAGCGCCACCTATTGGTGAAACAGGAAGTCCTCATAACTCCTCCATACATTATCCGATTTGTCCGATATATCTCACGCTTCATGACGGTTCTGTCCTGAACACATCTATGTGTCAGTATTGCATCATACTTATAGCGCCACCTATTGGTGAAACAGGAAGTCCTCATAACTCCTCCATACATTATCCGATTCGTCCGATATATCTCACGCTTCATGACGGTTCTGTCCTGAACACATCTATGTGTCAGTATTGCATCATACTTATAGCGCCACCTATTGGTGAAACAGGAAGTCCTCATAACTCCTCCATACATTATCCGATTTGTCCGATATATCTCACGCTTCATGACGGTTCTGTCCTGAACACATCTATGTGTCAGTATTGCATCATACTTATAGCGCCACCTATTGGTGAAACAGGAAGTCCTCATAACTCCTCCATACATTATCCAATTTGTCCGATATATCTCACGCTTCATGACGGTTCTGTCCTGAACACATCTATGTTTCAGTATTGCGTCATACGAATAGCGCCACCTGTTGGTGAAACAGGAAGTCCTCATAACTCCTGCATACATCATCCGATTTGCACCAAATTGCTGACGCTTCATGAAGGTGGCCTTCTGAACCCATCTATGTGTCGGTATTGAGTCACACTTACAGCGCCACCTACTGGTGAAACAGGAAGTCCTCATAACTCCTACATACGTTATCCGATTTACTCAACATTTCTCACGCTTCATCAAGGTACCGTCCTGAAGACATCTATGCTTCGGTATTGAGTCACGCCTAGAGCGCCACCTACTGGTGACAGGAAGTTTCTCTCAGTACTGCACACCGAAATAGCACAGCCTTTAACGGCGCAGCACCCCGACACGCATGGGGTGCGAGGGCCCGCTCACTGCTGCTCGCAGCCCTAGTTATTATTCTACCTTCTCCTTCTTCCAAAACAAATGCCTTTTTGGCGGCCTAAACATCGATGAAAACGGATGAAACTTTGCAGATACGTCAGTCCCGGTGAAAAATTTGATAATTCATGGGTGCCGGAAATAGGCGTGGCAAAACGGCTCAAGAGCGCCCCCTGGAAAATTTAAAATGGCGAGCCCCACCTTTCAGTTTGATGTAGGCGAACGAAATTCGGAGGGCATATGTATTTCATCGAGCCACACTTAAATGTCTCTTGGAGCTATACCCAACATGCAACAGGAAGTCCGCCATTTTGCTCTTAATGTGCCATTTTGTCCTTGTTTTGACCATTTCCATGCCTCGTACTTCGACGAACTCCTCCTACAGATTTCATCCGATCAACTTCATATCGGGTCAGCTTCATCTTAAGACCTTTGTGATCAAAAGTTATCAAAAAAATTGAGTTTTCACCAAACACCCTTGCCGTGGCGCCCCGCCAAAATGTGACATTTCGCCATAAAACACGAAGTCCCCATAACTCCTCCATACATTATCGGATTTGTCCGATATATCTCACGCTTCATGACGGTTCTGTCCTGAACACATCTATGTGTCAGTATTGCGTCATACTTATAGCGCCACCTATTGGTGAAACAGGAAGTCCTCATAACTCCTACATACAATATCCAATTCGTCCGATATATCTCACGCTTCATGACGGTTCTGTCCTGAACACATCTATGTGTCAGTATTGCATCATACTTATAGCGCCACCTATTGGTGAAACAGGAAGTCCTCATAACTCCTCCATACATTATCCAATTTGTCCGATATAGCTCACGCTTCATGACGGTTCTGTCCTGAACACATCTATGTGTCAGTATTGCGTCATACGTATAGCGCCACCTATTGGTGAAACAGGAAGTCCTCATTACTCCTGCATACATCATCCGATTTGCACCAAATTGCTGACGCTTCATGAAGGTGGCCTTCTGAACCCATCTATGTGTCGGTATTGAGTCACACTTACAGCGCCACCTACTGGTGAAACAGGAAGTCCTCATAACTCCTACATACGTTATCCGATTTACTCAACATTTCTCACGCTTCATCAAGGTACCGTCCTGAACACATCTATGCTTCGGTATTGAGTCACGTCTAGAGCGCCACCTACTGGTGACAGGAAGTTTCTCTCAGTACTGCACACCGAAATAGCACAGCCTCTAACGGCGCCACACCCCGACACGCGTGGGGTGCGAGGGCCTGCTCAATGCTGCTCGCAGCCCTAGTTAGGGCCCGAGCACTGGCGGTGCGAGGCCCTATTGAAACTCGAAGGATTATTATTCTCCTTCTCCTTCTTCTTCTCCCCAAACAAATGCCTTTTTGGCGGCCTAAACATCAATGAAAACGGATGAAACTTTGCAGATACATCAGTCCCGGTGAAAATCGGATATTTCATTGGTGACGGAAATGGGCGTGGCAAAACGGCTCAAGAGCGCCCCCTGGAAAGTTTAAAATGGCGAGCCCCACCTTTCAGTTTGATGTAGGCGAATGAAATTCGGTGGGCATATGTATTTCATCGAGCCACACTAAAATGTCTCTTGGAGCTATACCCAACATGCAACAGGAAGTCCGCCATTTTGCTCTTAATGTGCCATTTTGTCCTTGTTTTGACCATTTCCATGCCTCGTACTTCGACAAACTCCTCCTACAGATTTCATCTGATCAACTTCATATCGGGTCAGCTTCATCTTAAGACCTTTGTGATCAAAAGTTATCAAAAAAATTGAGTTTTCACCAAACACCCTTGCCGTGGCGCCCCGCCAAAGTTTGACATTTCGCCATAAAACACGAAGTCCTCATAACTCCTCCATACATTATCTAATTTGTCCGATATATCTCACGCTTCATGACGGTTCTGTCCTGAACACATCTATGTTTCAGTATTGCGTCATACTTATAGCGCCACCTATTGGTGAAACAGGAAGTCCTCATAACTCCTCCATACATTATCCAATTTGTCCGATATATCTCACGCTTCATGACGGTTCTGTCCTGAACACATCTATGTTTCAGTATTGCGTCATACTTATAGCGCCACCTATAGGTGAAACAGGAAGTCCTCATAACTCCTACATACATTATCCAATTTGTCCGATATATCTCACGCTTCATGACGGTTCTGTCCTGAACACATCTATGCATCGGTATTGAGTAACACTTACAGCGCCACTTACAGCGCCACCTACTGGTGAAACAGGAAGTACTCATAACTCCTCCATACATTATCGGATTTGTCCGATATATCTCACGCTTCATGACGGTTCTGTCCTGAACACATCTATGTGTCAGTATTGCGTCATACTTATAGCGCCACCTATTGGTGAAACAGGAAGTCCTCATAACTCCTCCATACATTATCCGATTTGTCCGATTTATCTCACGCTTCATGACGGTTCTGTCCTGAACACATCTATGTGTCAGTATTGCGTCATACTTATAGCGCCACCTATTGGTGAAACAGGAAGTCCTCATAACTCCTCCATACATTATCCGATTTGTCCGATTTATCTCACGCTTCATGACGGTTCTGTCCTGAACACATCTATGTGTCAGTATTGCGTCATACTTATAGCGCCACCTATTGGTGAAACAGGAAGTCCTCATAACTCCTGCATACATCATCCGATTTGCACCAAATTGCTGACGCTTCATGAAGGTCACCTTCTGAACACATCTATGCGTCGGTATTGAGTTACACTTACAGCGCCACCTACTGGTGAAACAGGAAGTACTCATAACTCCTACATACATTATCCGATTTACTCCAAATTGCTCATGCTTGATGAAGGTCGCATCTTGAACACATCTGTAGGTCAGTATTGCGTCATACCTACAGCGCTACCTACTGCTTACAGGAAGTCCTCATAACTCCTACATACTTTGTCTGATTTACACAACATTTCTCACGCTTCATCAAGGTACTGTCCTGAACACATCTATGCGTCGGTATTGAGTCACGCTTAGAGCGCCACCTACTGGTGACAGGAAGTTTTTGTCAGTACTGGACACCGAAATAGCACACTCTTTAACGGCGCCACACCCCGACCCGCGTGGGGTGCGAGGGCCCGCTCACTGCTGCTCGCAGCACTAGTTAGGGCCCGAGCACACACACTGGCGGTGCGAGGCCCTATTGTATTTCGAAGGATTATTCTCCTCCTTCTCCTTCTTCCAAAACAAATGCCTTTTTGGCGGCCTAAACATCGATGAAAACGGATGAAACTTTGCAGATACGTCAGTCCCGGTGAAAAATTTGATAATTCATGGGTGACGGAAATGGGCGTGGCAAAACGGCTCAAGAGCGCCCCCTGGAAAGTTTCAAATGGCGAGCCCCACCTTTCAGTTTGATGTAGGCGAACGAAATTCGGAGGGCATATGTATTTCATCGAGCCACACTAAAATGTCTCTTAGAGCTGTACCCAACATGCAACAGGAAGGCCGCCATTTTGCTTTTAATGTGCCATTTTGTCCTTGTTTTGACCATTTCCATGCCTCGTATTTCAACGAACTCCTCCTACAGATTTCATCCGATCAACTTCATACTCGGTCAGCTTCATCTTAAGCCCTTTGTGATCAAAAGTTATCAAGAAAATTGAGTTTTCACCAAACACCCTTGCCGTGGCGCCCCGCCAAAGTTTGACATTTCGCCATAAAACACGATGTCCTCATAACTTCTCCATACATTATCCGATTTGTCCGATATATCTCACGCTTCATGACGGTTCTGTCCTGAACACATCTATGTGTCAGTATTGCGTCATACTTATAGCGCCACCTATTGGTGAAACAGGAAGTCCTCATAACTCCTCCATACATTATCCAATTTGTCCGATATAGCTCACGCTTCATGACGGTTCTGTCCTGAACACATCTATGTGTCAGTATTGCGTCATACGTATAGCGCCACCTATTGGTGAAACAGGAAGTCCCCATAACTCCTCCATACATTATCGGATTTGTCCGATATATCTCACGCTTCATGACGGTTCTGTCCTGAACACATCTATGTGTCAGTATTGCATCATACTTATAGCGCCACCTATTGGTGAAACAGGAAGTCCTCATTACTCCTCCATACATTATCCAATTCGTCCAATATATCTCACGCTTCATGAAGGTTCTGTCCTGAACACATCTATGTGTCAGTATTGCGTCATACTTATAGCGCCACCTATTGGTAAAACAGGAAGTCCTCATAACTCCTCCATACATTATCCGATTTGTCCGATATATCTCACGCTTCATGACGGTTCTGTCCTGAACACATCTATGTGTCAGTATTGCGTCATACGTATAGCGCTACCTATTGGTGAAACAGGAAGTCCTCATAACTCCTGCATACATTATCCGATTTGCACCAAATTGCTGACGCTTCATGAAGGTGGCCTTCTGAACCCATCTATGTGTCGGTATTGAGTCACACTCACAGCGCCACCTACTGGTGAAACAGGAAGTCCTCATAACTCCTACATACGTTATCTGATTTACTCAACATTTCTCACGCTTCATCAAGGTACCGTCCTGAACACATCTATGCTTCGGTATTGAGTCACGCCTAGAGCGCCACCTACTGGTGACAGGAAGTTTCTCTCAGTACTGCACACCGCCAAAGTTTGATATTTCGCCATAAAACACGAAGTCCTCATAACTCCTCCATACATTATCCAATTTGTCCGATATATCTCACGCTTCATGACGGTTCTGTCCTGAACACATCTATGTGTCAGTATTGCATCATACTTATAGCGCCACCTATTGGTGAAACAGGAAGTCCTCATTACTCCTCCATACATTATCCAATTCGTCCAATATATCTCACGCTTCATGACGGTTCTGTCCTAAACACATCTATGTGTCAGTATTGCGTCATACTTATAGCGCCACCTATTGGTGAAACAGGAAGTCCTCATAACTCCTCCATACATTATCCGATTTGTCCGATTTATCTCACGCTTCATGACGGTTCTGTCCTGAACACATCTATGTGTCAGTATTGCATCATACTTATAGCGCCACCTATTGGTGAAACAGGAAGTCCTCATTACTCCTCCATACATTATCCAATTCGTCCAATATATCTCACGCTTCATGAAGGTTCTGTCCTGAACACATCTATGTGTCAGTATTGCGTCATACTTATAGCGCCACCTATTGGTAAAACAGGAAGTCCTCATAACTCCTCCATACATTATCCCATTTGTCCGATATATCTCACGCTTCATGACGGTTCTGTCCTGAACACATCTATGTGTCAGTATTGCGTCATACTTATAGCGCCACCTATTGGTGAAACAGGAAGTCCTCATAACTCCTCCATACATTATCCGATTTGTCCGATTTATCTCACGCTTCATGACGGTTCGGTCCTGAACAGATCTATGTGTCAGTATTGCGTCATACTTATAGCACCACCTATTGGTGAAACAGGAAGTCCTCATAACTCCTGCATACATCATCCGGTTTGCACCAAATTGCTGACGCTTCATGAAGGTGACATTCTGAACACATCTATGCGTCGGTATTGAATCACACTTACAGCGCCACCTACTTGTGAAACAGGAAGTACTCATAACTCCTACATACATTATCCGATTTACACCAAATTGCTCACGCCTGATGAAGGTCGCATCCTGAACACATCTTTGCATCACCATTGAGTCATACTTATAGTGCCACCTACTGCTTAAAGGAAGTCCTCATAACTCCTACATACGTTATCCCATTTACTCCAAATTGCTCAGGGTTGATGAACGCCGCATCCTGAACACATCTGTGTCAGCATTGAGTCATGCGTATAGCACCACCTACTGCTTACAGAAGGTAAAACACATCTAGGGGAGACAGAGGATGATTAATTAGTAATATGCATTATTGAGATGAGAATGTCTACACATATTCTATGTATTGACTTGCTACAAGTTGTTTTATTAGTTTTATTGAAATTGGAGACCATTGTTAGATAAATAGATGAGAGAAAATTATCAGAGCTTTCATGTAAATACCAAACCATCAGGCACTCCAGGGAATTGAACCCCATTCCTACTGGAAGTCCAACACCAGTGCCTTTTGCTTTTTGGCAGTTTATGAAAGGGAAAGCAAAACCTGCATTAGCAACAGCATATATGGCACTATTTCATTTTGATGAAAAATGCCAATGATTGGCTTTTTAACCCTTTGATGCACAACATGGTTCTAAAATGACCCATGTCCATTTCTGTTGTCATGTCTAGCTGAGTGTTTCTATGATATATAATTGAAAAATATATCTACTACTTCTACTACTGCTACCACTACTGCTACTATTACTACTACTACCATTACTACTAATAACAATAATATTATTAAATTCTTATATTACTATTTAGTATTACTACTGCAACTATACTACTACTAATACTAATAACTAATACTACTATGACTACTACTATTACTACTACTAATAACAATATTATTAATAATTATACTATTACTACCACTACTCCTAATACTACTGCTTCAACAAATGACATAATTGACATAAATGACATAACAAACATAATTGCTTTAGACCCATGTTGTGCAATAGAAGGGATGTGCATATGTTGTCCATCAATGGGTTAATTTGTTCACCTAATGTAGAATATAATGTAATTACTGTAGTTTTTAATGTTCTTCAATTAACCTAATGTTTCCCAATATATATTTAACTTTTAAATGCTGTTGTAATGCAGGAAACGAAACCTCAAAATGACACATCTACAACTGTTACAAATCAGATTATTCAATAAATAAAATCACTCAATAAATATAAACTCAATTACTCAATAAATAAATAGCATTCAATAAATATTCAATAAATATAATTCAATAAATATAAAAAGTACGAAATAAATAAATATTCAATACATATTAAATAAATATCACTCAATAAATATGAACTCATTTACTCAATAAATAAATAAATAAATATAATTCGATAAATATTCAATAAATATAAAGTCAATTACTCAATAAATAAATATTCCATACATATTCAATAAATATCACTCAATAAATATAATCAATTACTAAATAAATATCATTCAATAAATATCAAAACCTCTATATTTAAAAGAACAAACTACTGCCTCGTGATCACTGAAAAATATTGGCAACACTATTGATTCTATTTCATAATGTGTTGTTTTTACATAAACGTGATCAATTAACGTCCCTTTTTCTGTTGTTGGTGCGGTTACATGTTGAACATATCCTTTGTCGGTTAGAAATCTGCAGATAGTTGATGATTTCAAAATGTCGTCATTGAAATCGCCCATGACTGTAATTGTGTTGCTTTTTGGCTCTAGCCAATCAAGTAATTTGGCTAGATTTTCTTTAAACAAAGACACGGGATACGATGGTGGACGATAAATGACTGCTATCAATATGTTATACTTAACACAGTTGTAAATCAAACATTCCAAATTGACATGTGGTCCTTTGATAATGTCATATGCCAAATTGTCTGCACTGTACAATCCAACTCCACCATGTTGTTGTCCTTGTAATGACATCAGTGCTGGGTTGTTGCTACTGTAACATAAACTTCGTGGACAACTGTGAAAAGTAAAACCATCTATGTTTACTGTTTCAAATGAGGATGAAGCAGATAACCATGTTTCTGTAACAGCAATACAGTTAAGCTGCAAATGCTGTGTACACAATGCCAAATCAGATACATGTCGAGTCAAACTTTGAATATTAATCAAAAAGACATTAAAAGTATGTGTACTAAAATTGGGCCTGTTACTTCCAATCAAAAATGGGAGCATACTCTGTATTGCATCTTTAATGTTGTCCCTACAATATAAGACTTTATCTTCAAAATTTTGAATCACCAAACCTGACAAATTTCTAACACGACTTAATGCCACATATGCCTGTCCTGCAGTAAATATTCTTTTGAGACACACCACAGCATTATCCACAGTAACCCCTTGTACTTTATGTACCGTGCAAGCCCAAGCAAGTTTAATTGGAAACTGTCGTCGCAAACCACCTTTCTTAGTTACTTTCTCTTCCTCTGGCTCAATACCTGTAGAACCCATAAAAACCTCTGAACCATCTGCAGTTTTCCGCCTCTCTGCACCAATATGGTCATCATCAAACTTAATATAAACTTTTTGAGGAAATTTCTTATTTTCCGAAGAAACTATATGTGTCACAGTACCGCATACCCCATTAACAAGACCGTCCATAACATCCACGTTTTTGCACAACATTACACGCGCATCCTTACCTAACAAAAGTTGTTCAGCCAAACATGTGTCATAGGTTTTGCTATGATGTCCAGTTTTCAATTCTAGTTTTCCTGTTTTTGTATTATTTACATAATCCTGAGCATCTATCTGGACATATTCAGGACATGTCTTAAACAGTTGTTCTACATTATGCTCATTAACCTGTTTATTTGTTGGAAATATGTGCAAAGCTGAACTCTCTTCACCAGTCTCACAACGTTTTAATATTTCTATGTCGCTTTTTAACATCGGGGTCTTCTTTACACGGGTTCTTACTCTGTTTAACAACTCTGCAAACACATTATCTTTTTGTCTAACTATTTCTTTTAATTCCACAACCTTAAATAGAGTAGACCACAAGTTTATACCTAGATTGTCTTCATACAGCGGTTTCCCTTTTACTGGAGGTAACTGGTAAAAATCTCCAACAGCAACTACACTAACGTTTCCAAATGGGGAGAGACTTTGTTTACTCTGTCTTAATCTTCCATTAATATAAGACAACAGCCTGTGATCAACCATTGATATTTCATCTATTATCAAAATTTGAAGATCACTAAATTTAACACGCAAAGAATTCACCTTTTCTTCACCCAAAGGTGTGTACGGTAAACGAACATCTTTTCCTATGCTAAATGTGTGGTGAATGGTTGCGGCACGCAAATTGTAAGCAGCTATCCCCGTAGGAGCCGTTAACAAAACACAAATATTGTCAGGATGACGACAGACTGTTGACAATAATCTCATGGCTTCATACTGAATGGCTTTTATTAAATGGCTTTTTCCCGTTCCTGCACCCCCTGTAATAAATAAATGGAATGGATCTGGGTTTTTCCCTATTACTTTTGCTAAGCACCATTGTCGAATCTGATAAAAAATAGACAGCTGAGTCTCATTTAAAGATCTAATTAAAGCCAAACCATCATTTCTACACATGATATTATTTTGCTTTTCCAAATGTGCTACTTTTTGTCTATTTAATGCTAAATCTGGAATATTTTCCTCGTGTTCTTCAACTATCTGTTCTTTGTCTTTCTGTTCCTGCTCACACTGTAAACGCTCCAACTCTTGCTCTGGGCACAGTTCACACCAGGCATCTTCTAAAACACCATCTGTATCAATACTACTCTGGATATTATCCAATTCATCTGCTTCAATTTCAAACTTCTTTCTGTTTAAATCAACAACTGACTTCACTGAATGTCTTGATCCATCACTAAACCTAACATGCCCATTCTTGTAAAACTGCTGAAATGTTTCAACGCTTGGAGGTTTTAGCTGCTTATCTAAACGATATGGCAAGAACAACTGCATGATACTTTGATGAAATAATTCCGGACTTTTGGTTTCAGAAAAGCGCGCATAACGAATAACTGCAGGTTTTGTCCGTGTTCTTTTAGCAACAGTTCCAAAACCTTTGTTTAATTTAATCTGCGTCTTACATTTTTCATTTTTACTCAAAACACGATATTCAGATGCAAATGTAGCCATACACATGTCATTAAAAACACTATCGTTTGGCCTATTCTTGTAACGATCAACAAAACTAGTCATCCAAATATCGTCTGTGTTAATGTCTTCTGATGCTGCCTTTTGCTTCAACACACTTAATGGCAAACTCATTCGTACTATATTCTCGCCTGTGGGTACAAAAAATACTTTCCTTGAACATTCCTTCAGATGCATATTTGTTAACCTATACACAGCCTCTTGTGCACACACATCTCTGTTATGGAGATAGACACTGCCTAGATTTCTCAGTGCATCTCTTGCCTCAACATTTTTCTCCTTTGATGCTTCTCTTTGGGCGTTAGCTAACAAAAGTCCCATCTCCCTTTCTGCCTTTGAAATGTACGAAATTATGTAAACAACACATGCATATGCATCGACTACATACTGAATGTCTAGATTGGCCGACCAACATTTTAATAGAGGCTTACTATACTGATTTACCCAAACTTCATTAACCTGCCTCTTTAACACAATATGTGTATTTCTTGCCAAACTTTTATATGCAGCCTCAAAAGTTGCTTGATTAATCCCTACACTTTGAAACAAATCTTCAACACTATCATAGGTATTATTCTCATCAGACAAAGCCTCCTTTATTTTTGACATTATATTTGATGCGTGATCTCTTTTCATTTTACTTGAATCTTTCTGACGTGGTTTTCCACATGCTGCGCACACTGCAAAACTCCCTGTCTCCTCTCCCTGACAAATACATACTTTTTCTTCATCTTCTGTTTTCCGACATATAAATGTACGATTAGATGCAGGCCTTGGAAAATTGAAACGACAAACCGTCTTTTTCTTTTTACACGTTTTTGAATGTCGCTTTGAATGTTGCTGCACAGATGTGACAATTTCGTGTAATGTGTCATCTTCTGCTGGTAACTCGCATGTTACATATTTATCAATAAATTCAACTACCTCTTCATCTGTGTTTTTATCAATCAATGGTGCATTCTCAATCCAAAACAGGCAATGGACATGAGGTGATCCGCGCTGCTGAAATTCTACTCGATAAAAGTAATCAACAATTTTACCAATTGGATGCAATGGCGACATAAGTACCTCCCTCAAGAAACAATGCCAGCGAAAATCAAACATCCTAGCTGCAGTCACAGAATTCCGACGCAATAGGTCACACCTCTCTGCCCACTCTAAATCTTCTACTGTCTGTGTTCTACCTTCCTGATTCAAAATACTATTAAGAAGATTTTTCCAACGCACATCAGCCGAAGAAAACGAACAAAACCAAGTTGGCACGCCGAGCTGACGGACACAAGCGAGAAGGTCTTTCTGTGCTCCTTGCCAAAAAGCTGGTGTACCTCGAATTGGTTTAAGAAAACGATACCCATCATCAAACTCCAACAACTTTTTCAAAGATTCTTCATGGTTTAACTTAACTTTTTCCTGAGCATGTACTCCTCGAGAACTATGGCATTTTCCTTTCCGTAATGCTACAGACACACTTGACATAACCTGTTCTATCTCTGACATATACTGAGCAAAAAATATATATTCCACATTTTGTGCAAACCTACCATCGGCATGTTGAATTCTGTTATTAAAATATCGCGATAATGTCAAACGATTTGCTCTCTCTTGATGATATGTATTACATCCCTGTGGAAACAACACTGGAAAACATTTGGCTTCGTTTGTATGATCAGAAAGCAATTTAACAGGATTATTCCCTTCTGCTGGTGCAAGATTCAATACACCATCAAAATATTGATCGAGCACTTCCTGACCAATGTCAACAGGCATAAGACACGTGTCTTGAAACATACAATGTTGTTGTCTATCATGCAAAAGCTCATCTTCACCAACATCTGCAGATGCTTCATCTATAGTACTATCAGGCTCCTTCTCTGAAACCTCATCTTGCTCCCTACAAAACTCATTCAGCCACTCTTCATTAAACTCTACATCTCTATAATGCACATTTGTTTGTTTTAAATATTGCAATGCTCGCCTCACACGCATAGTGTCAACAAACTTATATTCATAATGCCCTTTATAAGTTAGCTTACGTTTCAATTTTATACGACACAGAGACCCTTCCATATTAGAACGAGGCAGCAAATTGCTAGTCTGCACAATATTTGCTGGAACACATGTCACTGGTCCATGTACTCCATTTTGTCCTCCTTTAGGTAAGGCTAACATTTTCAAAAATGGTATATGTAAAGCTATCAAATGCTGTTCTAAGCTATTCAAACATGCTAACTCTGGTGGAATGGGATCAGGTCTCAAACTGTTCATTGCACATTCAGGTGGCAGTACACCTCTTTTAATCTTACTATGACACGAGTGGCAAATCCACAGCTGACCTCTAGCTATATCCAACTGACACGGCGTTGCACAGTCCTCATTACATTTGTGTAAATAGTCTTCAGTTAAACATTTATCTGCAAATGAAGCCATTGCTTTATTCTTACTGTAATCAGCCCGTTGACACCGTGTAACCTGATTTTTAAACAACAGTCTATGACAAACACAACACACAAAATCAGGCCCATATTTCACCTTATCTAAAAACCTCTCCTTAACAAAATCAAACTCCTTCTGCTTATATTTAATTTCTTTCCTCTTCAATTTGTTAAAAGCTGCAACATGAATCTTATGCTGAAGATTTTCCTGATACTTCTTAATACTCTTTTGTTTAACTATGTCCCTATGCAACTCATCTTCCTGATATTTGACTCTCTTCCTACCTCTAATTTTGTCTCTATGCAACTCATCTTCCTGATATTTGACTCTCTTCCTACCTCTAATTTTGTCCCTATGCAACTCATCTTCCTGATATTTGACTCTTATCCTGCCTCTAATTTTGTCTCTATGCAACTCATCTCCCTGATATTTGACTCTCTTCCTACCTCTAATTTTTTCCCTATGCAACTCGTCTCCCTGATATTTATTTCTCAACATTTCCTTTACCATGTCCCTGTACAGAACACTATTCTGATATTTCATTTTCATTTGGAATTTCTTCTTCTTTTCCAAATACTTGGAAAAAATAACATTAATATGTGCAGTGCTCTGCGTCTGGACTTTTGGATTCCTTGTACCTGTGTATGGTGTCTCTAATGAATTACCTACCTCACACAAATTTATACAAATATGCTTATCACCATAAACACACAATACTGGTTCAAATTGATTATTCTCATAATGTTTTAAGTAAATTCCTTCATTTGTAACCATTGAACAAAAACTACTGTATTTCAACCATGTTTCACCACTATATATAAATATGTCTACTCCAAAAGCATTTGCTGTTGCTTGAATTTCTATATTGGTTGCACTACTACCAACATACCTCATTTGCGACTTGTTAATATACTCTGCCACTGAAACATATTCCTTATCCAAATACTCCATGTGTTCTGCACTATGAATTTCCATGTACTTAACAACACCATGTCTAATTTTCAGATGACCTTTTTGAGAGCCACAAATAACTTGAGATACTGATCTAAAAAAACTATTTCCATCCTCTAGAATTTGCTTTGTTTTACACACAACACCTAAAGACCCATATTCTGTATGCACTTGTAAATCCTGTCTTTCAAACTCCACATTCAATTTGCTACATAATGTTTTTGCAAATTCAGTGCAAATAGGACTAAATTTAAATGCAAGCTTACTTGACTCATCCACAACATCACAATCTGTTTGCTGATTTACATCATCCTCAATATACACTACGTCTTCACTACCAGAACTTGAAATTCCAACTGGACTCAAACCACCTGTACACACAACTGTTTTCATGTTCTCATGCTCTGTGACTTCACATAAACTGCTCTCTGCACTTTGTCTGGTATTGTACACTTTGGAGAAGGATGTATTCACTTTACAATAACCATAACAGCTTTGCAACTGAGGCTGATGAACACACACAACAGTTTCATAATGGTTGCCATTGCAATTTTGCAAGTAGATGCCCTGTTTTGACAAACACCTATACTTACAGCTATATTCTAGCCACCGGTTATCATAATAAGTAAAAATATTAACTCCTAGACAATCTGTTGCTGCTTGAATTTCCACTTCGGTTGCCCAACTGCCAACATATTGCATCTTGGAAATCTGAATGTACTCGGCCACTGATGAAAATTCACTTCTCAAAATATGTTTATAATCCACTGCCTTATTTTTCAGTTGTTTAACAACAGCCAGTCTGATTTTCCTGTGGTTCTTCTGTGTGCCGCTCACAGCTAGGGAGATTGCTCGAAAGAAACAATTGCCATCAGCCACTATTTTCTCATTCTTACAGGGAGATCCCAACAAACCAACTGCTCTTAACACTTGTGCATCAGATTTTTCATACTCTATATTCAACTGTGTACATAAAGACTGTGCAACTTCACTACCAAGAGGATCAAACTGTAGCTTTTTAGAAGCCACATCACTAATAAACATGACATCTGCACTAACATCTGCACTAATATCTATTTTCCTTTTCTTAGATCCACAAGTTTGCCCTGTAATCTTACACTTAGTACCGATCCTGCCTGCTGATGCAATACCATGTTCCAATGATGATGAACCTAAACCCAATTCTACCATTTCAAAAGTCTCAGCAGATTCTATAGACTTCACTCCTGCAAACTGTGATTTCAAACTGCTTGTATTTGGGTCTGCGTAAATGACTCGAACCCCAGAAATCTCAAAAGGCCTATCTCCACTACTGAGTGACAAAGACAATTTGTGTATGTAACTAAAAACATCTTTAAGACAACTAAAATACACAATAAGGCTTTTACCAGGGGGATCTACCATTCCAGCAGCACAACGCGCATGAGAATCAACAATTGCATAGCGTCTACTTTCACAAATTATTGCACACGTGTTACTACACAATGTTAGAAGACATGTGTCATATTTTGCAAACATGTCATCCAAACCATTTAGCAGAGACTTCAATACACCAGCCTGGATAAATTCTCCATCAACAATATTTACATCACCAGATACAACATCACCATACTCAAACTTGAAATTATGTCCACCAATAACTGACTGCTTGGGCAAATCAGGAACACTCAATAGTCTTGATACTCCATAAACATCACCATATTCATCAATAACTGACTGCTTGGGCACATTTGAAACACTAAATGGTCCTGATTTTCCACAAATCATATTGCCTCTCACAGACTTGTACAACTCATCACCTAAAACTAAAACTGTGTCAAGATCCTCTGTCTGCCATGAAAAAACACTTTCAACTGCATGTTTTGCTAAAGCTGTCAAACCTATTGCCATACACTGAACTCCTGCATTTTCAAAGCGAGAATCACCCTGATGAAATGAACCTATAACACTATTTGGAAGGACATTTTTCACAACACTCTTACCTCTGGCAGAAACATCCACAACCTTACCTGCATCGACCTCCTCCATTCCCACCACTTCCACGGGCCTGGTACGTGCTGCCTGGATAGGCACGTCCACAGCAAACGGGGTTGCCTCCACCTACAAAAAAAGATGTTACCTGCCAATCTGCCAGAAACCACATCCACAAGTTTACCTACACCAACCTCCTGGTACTGTAGGTGCTGCATATGAAGATACCTCAAGAAGACACACACGTTGCCACAACCTAAAATAATTCATTGTACTATAATATTTTGACAGAACTCTTTTAGTATACATTTGGCTGTTGGTAATTTAAAGGATATGTCAATTAAATGGTTAAAGCAATTGAATGGTTACATCTTTCAACTTAAAATGTGTGTTATATCCCTTTTTTCTGTGTTAACGGCAACTATGTTTGGCAAAATAATTCTGCTCACAAGTCAAATTGTACTATGAAAGCTTGTGATAGCTTTACATTTGAAAGCAACATTGGAAATCACTCATTTTGCAGACTGGTTAAACATCCCAGGTCCTAGTTATATGACCTACACCAGACATTCACAAAATCTAGGCGTAAGATAAAAGGGGTAGGGCTGAGTGGAACATTGGGACTGGAGCAAAGACCCAACCTCCTCCCTTGCAACCGCTTCAAGTACACTGGTAGGTGAATCCTGGGAAGACACCCCCACAACCCTTGGTGTTGCCTCAACCTAGGAATAACACAGCAGACAAAAAAACTGAATGAACTGCATTAACAAAGTACTGCGTTACAAGTCTCTTGTGGCAGGAACTACATTATTAGTTCAATCTGTGCATATAACAAAGGTCTTGAAGCTACCAATTAATAGTCTGTTAATTATATAACATAATAATGATGTTTAGCTTTTTACTGCAAGAACCATGAAAAAACTTTGCATTGCCAAGTAAAAAACCCAATAGGTGCACCAACCTTTTACACAACAGACATGCACAAAATCTAGGAGTAAGATAAAAAGAATAGGACTAAGTGGGATATTGGCACTGGACCTAAGTACTAACCTCCTCCATGGCAACCACATGCACGACACTGGTAGGTGAGTCCTGGGAAGACACCTCCACAATCATTGGTGTTGCCTCAACCTAGGAATAAAACAGCAGACAAAAACAATTGATTGAACTGCCTTAACAAAATACTGTGTTACAAGTCTCTTGTGACAGGAACTACATTATCATTTACATCTGTGCATATAATGAAGGCCTTGAAGCTACCAATTAATACTGTCTCTTAATGATCTAACATAATAATGAGGTATAGCTTTATACTGCAGGAACAATGAAAACACTTTGCACGCTCAAGTAAAAAACTCAATAGGTCCTCCAACCTCTGTCGGCAGAACGTCTGTCAGAGGACAGCCAGGTGAGGCCTCACAAGACACTGGTACAACACTTGATTCAGCCTCAACCTAGTGGGAAGAAAAATACATTAAAAAAAAACTGTACACTTATCATTGTTTCACAATTAGTGAATATTTCAAACATTTTAACCAACTACCTATTTACTCAGACTGTAAAAACAATTAGAATACTAAAATATTACATTGAAATAAATTACAAACCTGCCGCTGCGGACGTTTCCTTTTCGAGGCAACTGCTTTCTGCCGACAGTCCACTTTAGGCTTGATCTAATGGGAAACAAAGAACACTTTTTCAAGAAGTATTTGGAACAAACTATATAGTGTTCTATATTATATAACAGTCTTAAATGGTGTTAACTTGTTCTGTGTCAGGACAAATAACGAACATTGAAATGCCTCAAACATACAATTTGCATATTACAAATTACCCGTTTGCCTTGTGGAACAGGTGGGCCCACAGGGCTAGACAGATGAGATGGAGAAGCTCTCTCCATTGCATCGAGCGTGGCACTGCTGAACCAAACGGGGTTCACAGGGATGATCTCCTCCAACACCACAGATGTTGCATCCACCTGTGAAAATAAATAAAGGCTATAGTTTTTAACAACCTGTAATTGATTTGTCTTGTTCAAAAGTCAATTATACTCAGCATGTATTGGAACAAATAGGTATCACTTAATCATTACCATCTTAAACTGCTCAGAAAAAATCATCTACTTGAAAAAGTTTCAAAGACAAAGAGACTCACCTTCTTGCGCTTGCCAACGAGTTTCCACTCAAAAGGGTTTGACGGACGTGGCACACTGACCTCTCCCGTGACGACCACCTTTGGCACAAAACCTCTCACAGGGGGCGATGTCCTGGGAGGAACCTGTGGAGCTGGCGATGGTGGGTTCAGCTGCAGGTAGGCAGACTGCCACAGCAACTGAACCAGAATCTTCATGCCGCCATCGTCACTGAGATGGACCTGTGAATTAAGTAATGAATATACTTATATATAAACAACAGAACTTTTCAAGTCTATATGAATCTGCAATGAACTACACTACTAAGATCAATACAAAGTGTAAGTATACATCAAATTTTTCAACTGGCAATATTAAAATAAAATGTTGTACTTACACCATCCCTGCTCCACAGCTCAAGGTGGTTGAACGGGAAGTGCTCAGCAGTGGAGAAGTACTTGATGTCTTTGAAAAAAGAACACATGAAGAATTTAAATATCTACATATATTAATTCTGAATTCGAAATCATAGCAATGACCTGAATTTACATATTTATTCAATCAGTTTGGCTAAAAAGACATATACATAACTGAACTAACACTGAAAACTTTTTTTTTTGCAACTTACTCATGCTGGCTGCCACACGATGAAACTCTTGACGCGTAAGTTGCTGCAAACCCGCGTCAACATTCAATCGGGGTATGAAGTCCTGGACAAAGACCTTATAAACAATACTTGTTGTTAGCATTTTATTCCCTCATAATTTCAAAATCATTAAAACAATGTTATTATTTTAAACTACTACAAAGCATACCTGAGTCGAGAGACTAAGGGCACTGCGCAGGAGCTTCCGGAAGTCAGCTCCTGCCTCCTCAACAGTACGGCTGGCGGTAAGATTGTTGCTAGGGGCCATGACGCAAACTGCATCGGGTCTCGGAGTTATTGCGGCATGCAACAACTCGGTCCTCAACTCCGACGCACAGGCCCCCGGCGTTGACATGAAGCCAAAGGAGATGCGTCCCTCTGGCATCTTCACAAAACCATCTACAATGGCACGTAGATGGGAGGCTCCCACAACAAGAACAAACTGTAACAGAAAGGTGATTTATTTGAAAATAAATAAAAATCATATATAATTCCTCAAATCAAGTATTTGTGAATACATTATGAAAATAGTATTTACCTCGTTGTCTGGATCCTCAGGTGGAATGACCAATTTGTGACTGCGCCCAGTCCAGCTAGAAATTGGCCATTGTCTCACCCGGTGACGGTAACCTGCACCATGACCTATTTATAAACATACACAGAAGAGTTAAAAACACACACAGAAAAACATGTCAACAAACATTAAAATAATGGAAAAACAATATTATGCAGTTAAAGGTGGGATATGTAGTTTGCTTTTGGCTTTATTTGGTAAAATTGGCATAATATCCTTTCAGTAACAGAAGTGCTTGGAGAATAAACTTGGATCTCCGTGTTTACCGCTGCCTCTGTATTTTCAATTTAAAAAATGCATCGCGCCCGAATGTATTGACCAATCAGGCTCTCTATCTCGCCACACCTACCAGTCATGTTTGGAGGGAGGGACTACATCATGATTGACAGGAAGGAGGGGCAGGTTCTTTTGAAAAAGATGACCAATGGGAGGCCTTGTTGACATCAAACTACCTACCCCACCTTTAATCAATATGTAATGCATAAACAATTGGGTACATACGTTCAACAGGGCCAGGAAGATTCTGAGGTCCAACCATGACGATGCGTTGGGCCGCCATTCTCTGCCTGGCTGCATCCGAAAGGCGGGAGGACTTGGTACGAGGCATCTAAAAGAATGCAAAACAAATGTTTAGAAAGAAATCACCAGACAGCTTTCAACACACAACTAGCGCTGCGAGCTGCATTGAGCGGGCCCTTGCACCCCACGCATGTCTTGGTGTGGCGCTGTAAAAGGGTGTGCCATTTCGGATAAACTATTTCTGCTATTTCTGAGAGAAACTTCCTGTCACCAGTAGGTGGCGCTCTAAGTGTGACTCAATACCGACGCGTAGATGTGTTGAGGACACGACCTTCATCCAGCGTGAGCAATTTGGGGTAAATCGAATAACGTATGTAAGAGTTATGAGGACTTCCTGTTTTATGGTGAAACATTGGCGGCAACATTGTTTGGTGAAAGTTAAATTCTTTTGATAGCTTTTGATCAGAAAGATCTTCAGATGACACAATAATGTGTTCAGACCGGGCGCAAATTTTTTCGGCCGCACGGCAAGTTTACATAGAAAGTCAATACAATTCACGCAAACTGGGCGGCGCGAATCATGCGAACCCGGCGGCGTCAATCATGCGAACTGCCGCATGGTGGCCAGGATTGGCCGCGCGGCGAATTCGCATAAAGTAAAAAAAAAATTGACATTTTGGCAAATTCGCTGCGCGGCGACCCCTTCGGTCGGGCGAACTGGGCGGCCCACCACGCCCAGTCGGAACACAGCAGAAGTTTGCTTACATTTATAGATACATGGATGCAGTGATGGTGGTGAAAGAAATAGTCTACATTCTTCACTTGCTGTTGACTGACTGTTACATTAGTCTACTTTAGCCTACTTCATCAAAAGCCACATTAGCCTACTTTATTTACATCTACAGTAACAGTGACTATTAGTGGGGTTGTGAATATTAATGCGCAATTGGGCCATTGAAGTTAAGATATTGAATTGAGCAGCATGGCTTCCTATTGTCTGAGCCCTGCTTCAACTATCTTAATTTATCAGACAGAAAAAAAAAACAGCCAAGCACATAAACCAGGCTGGGCCTGGCCTAGTCGCCCGCCCATAACCCAGGCTCGACCTGGCCTGGTCGTAGTAGCCAAGAGACACTTGGCGAAGGGCGGTCTAAACCGTCTCTTGGCGTGCGCTCCGCTCACCCAGTAGTTTAACTACCGATTACAGTAAAATTATACTTTTAAAAAGGACAGTTGCAACATTGCGCACATCTATCTACCGTACATGCGCGAATTACATCACGAGTGCACAATAAAGTTGATGAAAATGAATGTTATTTGAAGCCTATATAACGCATCATGGGAATGTTGTGTTTTACAATTTTATTGAGCCAAATAAAATATAGAGACTATCCTTAGCCTAATATAATCCAATCTATGAACAACAACAATACCTTTTGCAAAGGGGAAATTTGATGGCTCCAACCGAGATTCCTCAGCTACATTTTAGATGCAAGTAACAACATTCCAAAAAGCATATCTTCATCTAGTCCGAATTCTAAGTAGGCTATTAGCCTACACATGATTACAAGAAAGGAAAACTGAGAATAGTCACTTTTGTCCAAAAATGTGTTATAGTTGTTAGCTTATATATATAGCCTATGCAGAATTAGAACTGACAGCATATATAAAATACAAACTTAAAGCCCTATTCGCACGGGACAAGTATTATCTGGGGACCTCGGTGATTTAGAAATTATCCCCTGTCGTCTGCATTTCGTTATGGCACATTCGCACTGGTTAAGCAAAGTCTGCGTTTTACTTGAATTTGCAGACATTATCTCCCGGTTATGATGCCACTGCACACTCTTTTTATGAAGTAAAAATCTACACATCATTAAGCCTATGGCTTCCGTATACAAAAAAGATGAGATTGTGAGCCTCAAGTTAGACCTATTGCCGCAGCAGCGCAGGCATTTGGAAATGTACAGAGGCGCACCAAATGTTTCACAGACTCAACCAAATGATATCTGTAGTTGGCTGATAACAGCTGAAGTAAACATTTGGCAGATGGTGCGTGGAAATGTAGGCTACAGACATTACAGTATGTCAGGGAGCGTTCCGCTATTCGTTCATAGAGGGCCATGCAAACGTGCCTCCGGTCAGCCAATTCTCTCACCGTCACAATGTATATATGGCCACCTTCATACAAAGCTGAACATAATGAACGTAGACTTTATATGATATCCAATTGTAGGACAGTCGGTTACTTTTCCGTTGCAGTTTAAAATGCGGCTAGTACAATGCAGAAATTAATAATTGTCGCCGTTTTTGGCAGTTAATAGGGTACTCGAGGGTCGGCGTTAATAGGGCCCTACTATTGTTGCTTTTATAGCCGATACCAAACCATAATGAGGACGAATATACTCGCAATTGGTAATGTCTCCGAATATGTATTTAAACCCTCTTTTTGTCATGTAATTCCTACATAGTAGACAAGGCTAAAAGCCGTTGGCAGGCGATTTCAAATGATGCAAGATCTCAAAGCTAACTATATGAAGCCCAATAGCCCGAAAGCTAATAGCAAAAATTATAATAAATGAGCTACACAACACACTTTTAACACAAAGTAACCCTCACTCAAAGTGAAATATACACTTTACAAATATAAAGACAAAATGTCGGAAAATGCCTAGCTAAGTTACACATTAGCTATCCAAGAATAGCTAGGCTAGGCTAACAAGCTACCTTAGCTACACACTACGACACTGATTATTACTTACTGCGTTCTATCAAGTCCACGTAGTCCACAAAAATCGATGTAAAGAAAGAAAAGCAGAAAGAAAGAAAGAAAGAGAGCTGCTGGAGATCGGGGGTTTGTGCTTGAAAGCTGTGTAATGCAAAAGCAGATACAGTCGCTATCTCGCTCGGTTATCACAGAAGTTCGAAAACTCAGTGACGCCGGTTGGGAGAGTGTCGAAGGTATTTATAGGCTACGCTCAGAGGCGCTATTTTCAAAATTCAAATGAACCAATCAGGAGTGTCAGCCGAACAATCATTTTATTCACACCACTACAATAATAATAATGATAATAATATTAATACACATATACTTAATAATTATACTACTACTAGGCTAATACTACTATGTATATCCCCTTGATGCCTGAATTTATTAATAATTATATTAAATTATTTTGTGTGTGTTTTTGCCTTCAAGCTGATGCTAAATTAAGTGGAGATTATTAATTTCACAATAGCACATAGAATAGATATACATTTGGCTATGATGCAAATTAGCGATAACAGGCATAAAATAAGCATTTGGGTCTGATGCAAATTAGCAACAACAGGCATAATTTATAAAGATTAAAAATATTATTTTATTATTTACTCATACTCATACACTTGACATGTTACATGTTTACTCATACTGTTTCACTGTCCTTATTACTGTAGGCCTACATGTTTACTAATACTCTGTTCTTGTTACATGTTTACTCATACTGTTTGACTGTCCTTGATACATCTTTACTCATTATCTGTCTGCTTCACTGTCCTTGTTGTGATGTAAAGAGTGAGCATGCAGTAACTGCTGAGTCTTACACGTGGAATTCACGAAAGCAGTTGTTGTTTTTGTTGAGGCACAGATGAACATTGCACTTTGCACATTTGAATATGGTCTGGCCCTTACATTTTGGGAGTTTGCAGCGTTGCCTCCCACCTTCAACCACAATGAGCACAATGTTTCCACTTGCCCCAATATCTGGTTCTCCTAGTGCAGGATCAATTTTCCCTGCAAAAATGTCAAATGCATGCACCATTCCTTTTGTGTCGCAAAGCACAAAGACTCTGTATCCCCATTTGTATGGCTTCTTGGGGAGATATTGCTTCAGACTTGATCTGCCTTTGAATGGCACCATTTGCTCATCAAGAGACAACATTTGATCTTGAGGGAGAGCCTGAAATTTGGGGAGAAGTGAATCAACAAGTGTCCTGATTTTGAAAAGTCTATCACCGTTGACGGGTGCAATGTTGTCATTGAAATGAATGAAATGTTTTATTTCTTCCCATCTGTCTCGGGACATCACATCAGCCACTTGAGCTATTCGACATGCACTGGACCAGTACATTCTTGACCTAAGTAAACGGATGACACTCATGTACACTACAGTGCCAATAAACTGCTCAAATTCCTTCTGATCCAATTTGAGGGCAGGATTTGGATTTTGCTGTGGCAATACAGATTGCTTTGTTCCACAATCCTACCCAAAAGATCAACATCAAAAAAGTCCCGGAAGTATTGAATGGGCAGTCTGATCTCATCAGCATCCGAAAGAGCAGATTCCCATATTGGAATTTCTTTTGTAGAGTTCTGTTGCTTCAGTTTCCATGCTACCTTTTGTGTTTTTCTTATTGTACTAGCAGCTGATCTCCCTCTTGCAGCAGTAGCACTGGTGCTAGGAAGCGCATCCTGATGATTTCCATCGGAGTCTTCATCACTGCTGCTGCTGTTGTTGTCTGTACTCTCACTACTCTTGCTTTGATCACCAGAAAGAAATCACTATTTACATTATATACATACTTGTACTTGTTTTTTGCTTCCCTCAGGAAAATATATATAGGGGTAGGAGCTATGTCCCTCCAAGCTTGATTTGATTTGTACACATGGTTACATTTACAAATATATGGCCATAGGTAAACAACAAAAAGTTTAAACTACACAACATTATAGCATTATTACTGCTGTTTTCATCACCTGGTATATTAGGAGTGTAGTCTTCATCGCTCCCCCCACTGTCACTGAGACAGCTGTCATCACTTTCAACGGGTGGAACCCTGGTTTGAAGTCCACCTGTTCGGTTCCCATAGAACGTGGATATGTTCATTTTGTTCTGTGTAAAAATAAAGGTAATGTAATCAAATTATATTATATAACACTAGAATCGCAGGGGGGCGCTCTATACCTATAACTGCCAGAGAGTCAAATTGACTCATGCGCCAGGCTATGGCATTTCTACAGTAGTAGCCAGGCTAATAGAACATGTGTTACGTTGTTATATCATGGCATTGTCTTCACAGATAAAGGTTTCAAGTCATACAATTGTGTTGGTTCTCTTGTTTTAGTGTTTAAAGGCTGTAGGCTATAATCTCTAATATTTATTATTAGGCCTATTATGGAGCTGGCGTTCAAATGCACTTCACACATATATTCATGACAGTGGTGCCGCAGCGAATTTCAATGTATCACCATAAAACAGGAAGTCCTCATATCTCCTAAATACCGTATGTTATCCGATTTACTCCAAATTGCTCATGGTTGATGAAGGTCGAGTCCTGAACACATCTGTAGGTCAGTATTGAGCGCCGCCTACAGGTCAAGCAAGAAGTCATCATAACTCCTACATACATTGTCCGATTTACACAACATTCATCACGCTTCATCAAGGTACCTTCCTGAACACATCTATGCGTCGGTATTGAGTCACGCTTAGAGCGCCACCTACTGGTGACAGGAAGTTTCTCTCAGTACTGGACAACGAAATAGCACACCCTTTAACGGCACCGCACCCCGACACGCGTGGGGTGCGAGGGCCCGCTCACTGCTGCTCGCAGCCCTAGTTAGGGCCCGAGCACTGGCGGTGCGAGGCCCTATTGTATTTCGAAGGATTATTCTCCTCCTTCTCCTTCTCCTTCTTCTTCCAAAACAAATGCCTTTTTGGCGGCCTAAACATCGATGAAAACGGATGAAACTTTGCAGATACGTCAGGCCCGGTGAAAAATTTGATAATTCATGGGTGACGGAAATGGGCGTGGCAAAACGGCTCAAGAGCGCCCCCTGGAAAGTTTCAAATGGCGAGCCCCACCTTTCAGTTTGATGTAGGCGAACGAAATTCGGAGGGCATATGTATTTCATCGAGCCACACTAAAATGTCTCTTAGAGCTGTACCCAACATGCAACAGGAAGGCCGCCATTTTGCTTTTAATGTGCCATTTTGTCCTTGTTTTGACCATTTCCATGCCTCGTATTTCAACGAACTCCTCCTACAGATTTCATCCGATCAACTTCATACTCGGTCAGCTTCATCTTAAGCCCTTTGTGATCAAAAGTTATCAAGAAAATTGAGTTTTCACCAAACACCCTTGCCGTGGCGCCCCGCCAAAGTTTGACATTTCGCCATAAAACACGATGTCCTCATAACTTCTCCATACATTATCCGATTTGTCCGATATATCTCACGCTTCATGACGGTTCTGTCCTGAACACATCTATGTGTCAGTATTGCGTCATACTTATAGCGCCACCTATTGGTGAAACAGGAAGTCCTCATAACTCCTCCATACATTATCCAATTTGTCCGATATATCTCACGCTTCATGACGGTTCTGTCCTGAACACATCTATGTGTCAGTATTGCGTCATACGTATAGCGCCACCTATTGGTGAAACAGGAAGTCCCCATAACTCCTCCATACATTATCGGATTTGTCCGATATATCTCACGCTTCATGACGGTTCTGTCCTGAACACATCTATGTGTCAGTATTGCATCATACTTATAGCGCCACCTATTGGTGAAACAGGAAGTCCTCATAACTCCTCCATACATTATCCGATTTGTCCGATTTATCTCACGCTTCATGACGGTTCTGTCCTGAACACATCTATGTGTCAGTATTGCGTCATACTTATAGCACCACCTATTGGTGAAACAGGAAGTCCTCATAACTCCTGCATACATCATCCGATTTGCACCAAATTGCTGACGCTTCATGAAGGTCACCTTCTGAACACATCTATGCGTCGGTATTGAGTAACACTTACAGCGCCACCTACTGGTGAAACAGGAAGTACTCATAACTCCTACATACATTATCCGATTTACTCCAAATTGCTCATGCTTGATGAAGGTCGCATCTTGAACACATCTGTAGGTCAGTATTGCGTCATACTTACAGCGCCACCTACTGCTTACAGGAAGTCCTCATAACTCCTACATACTTTGTCCGATTTACACAACATTTCTCACACTTCATCAAGGTACTGTCCTGAACACATCTATGCGTCGGTATTGAGTCACGCTTAGAGCGCCACCTACTGGTGACAGGAAGTTTCTGTCAGTACTGGACACCGAAATAGCACACCCTTTAACGGCGCCACACCCCGACCCGCGTGGGGTGCGAGGGCCCGCTCACTGCTGCTCGCAGCACTAGTTATTATTATTATTCTCCTCCTTCTTCCAAAACAAATGCATTTCTGGCGGCCTAAACATCGATGAAAACGGATGAAACTTTGCAGATACGTCAGTCCCGGTGAAAAATTTGATAATTCATGGGTGACGGAAATGGGCGTGGCAAAACGGCTCAAGAGCGCCCCCTGGAAAGTTTCAAATGGCGAGCCCCACCTTTCAGTTTGATGTAGGCGAACGAAATTCGGTGGGCATATGTATTTCATCGAGCCACACTTAAATGTCTCTTGGAGCTATACCCAACATGCAACAGGAAGTCCGCCATTTTGCTCTTAATGTGCCATTTTGTCCTTGTTTTGACCATTTCCATGCCTCGTACTTCGACGAACTCCTCCTACAGATTTCATCCGATCAACTTCATATCGGGTCAGCTTCATCTTAAGACCTTTGTGATCAAAAGTTATCAAAATAATTGAGTTTTCACCAAACACCCTTGCCGTGGCGCCCCGCCAAAGTTTGACATTTCGCCATAAAACACGATGTCCTCATAACTCCTCCATACATTATCCCATTTGTCCGATATATCTCACGCTTCATGATGGTTCTGTCCTGAACACATCTTTGTGTCAGTATTGCGTCATATTTATAGCGCCACCTATTGGTGAAACAGTACGTCCTCATAACTCCTCCATACATTATCCGATTTGTCCGATATGTCTCACGCTTCATGACGGTTCTGTCCTGAACACATCTATGTGTCAGTATTGCGTCATACTTATAGCGCCACCTATTGGTGAAACAGTACGTCCTCATAACTCCTCCATACATTATCCGATTTGTCCGATATGTCTCACGCTTCATGACTGTTCTGTCCTGAACACATCTATGTGTCAGTATTGCGTCATACTTATAGCGCCACCTATTGGTGAAACAGTACGTCCTCATAACTCCTCCATACATTATCCGATTTGTCCGATATGTCTCACTCTTCATGACAGTTCTGTCCTGAACACATCTATGTGTCAGTATTGCGTCATACTTATAGCGCCACCTATTGGTGAAACAGGAAGTCCTCATAACTCCTCCATACATTATCCGATTTGTCCGATTTATCTCACGCTTCATGATGGTTCTGTCCTGAACACATCTATGTGTCAGTATTGCGTCATACTTATAGCGCCACCTATTGGTGAAACAGGAAGTCCTCATAACTCCTGCATACATCATACGATTTGCACCAAATTGCTGACGCTTCATGAAGGTCACCTTCTGAACACATCTATGCGTCGGTATTGAGTTACACTTACAGCGCCACCTACTGGTGAAACAGGAAGTACTCATAACTCCTACATACATTATCCGATTTACTCCAAATTGCTCATGCTTGATGAAGGTCGCATCTTGAACACGTCTGTAGGTCAGTATTGCGTCATACCTACAGCGCCACCTACTGCTTACAGGAAGTCCTCATAACTCCTACATACTTTGTCCGATTTACACAACATTTCTCACGCTTCATCAAGGTACTGTCCTGAACACATCTATGCGTCGGTATTGAGTCACGCTTAGAGCGCCACCTACTGGTGACAGGAAGTTTCTGTCAGTACTGGACACCGAAATAGCACACCCTTTAACGGCGCCACACCCCGACCCGCGTGGGGTGCGAGGGCCCGCTCACTGCTGCTCGCAGCACTAGTTAGGGCCCGAGCACTGGCGGTGCGAGGCCCTATTGAAACTCGAAGGATTATTATTAGGGCCCGAGCACTGGCGGTGCGAGGCCCTATTGAAACTCGAAGGATTATTATTCTCCTACCTTCTCCTTCTTCTTCTTCTCTCCAAACAAATGCCTTTTTGGCGGCCTAAACATCGATGAAAACGGATGAAACTTTGCAGATATGTCAGTCCTGGTGAAAAATTTGATAATTCATGGGTGACGGAAATGGGCGTGGCAAAACGGCTCAAGAGCGCCCCCTGGAAAATTTAAAATGGCGAGCCCCACCTTACAGTTTGATGTAGGCGAACGAAATTCGGTGGGCATATGTAGTTCATCGAGGCACACTAAAATGTCTCTTGGAGCTGTACCCAACATGCAACAGGAAGGCCGCCATTTTGCTTTTAATGTGCCATTTTCCCCTTGTTTTGACCATTTCCATGCCTCGTACTTCGACGAACTCCTCCTACAGATTTCATCCGATCAACTTCATATCGGGTCAGCTTCATCTTAAGACCTTTGTGATCAAAAGTTATCAAAAAAATTTAGTTTTCACCAAACACCCTTGCCGTGGCGCCCCGCCAAAGTTTGACATTTCGCCATAAAACACGAAGTCCTCATAACTCCTACATACATTATCCAATTTGTCCGATATATCTCACGCTTCATGACGGTTCTGTCCTGAACACATCTATGTGTCAGTATTGCGTCATACTTATAGCGCCACCTATTGGTGAAACAGGAAGTCCTCATAACTCCTCCATACATTATCCAATTTGTCCGATATATCTCACGCTTCATGACGGTTCGGTCCTGAACAGATCTATGTGTCCGTATTGTGTCATACTTATAGCGCCACCTATTGGTGAAACAGTACGTCCTCATAACTCCTCCATACATTATCCAATTCGTCCGATATATCCCACGCTTCATGACGGTTCTGTCCTGAACACATCTATGTGTCAGTATTGCATCATACTTATAGCGCCACCTATTGGTGAAACAGGAAGTCCCCATAACTCCTCCATACATTATCGGATTTGTCCGATATATCTCACGCTTCATGACGGTTCTGTCCTGAACACATCTATGTGTCAGTATTGCGTCATACTTATAGCGCCACCTATTGGTGAAACAGGAAGTCCTCATAACTCCTACATACATTATCCAATTCGTCCGATATATCTCACGCTTCATGACGGTTCTGTCCTGAACACATCTATGTGTCAGTATTGCATCATACTTATAGCGCCACCTATTGGTGAAACAGGAAGTCCTCATAACTACTACATACATTATCCAATTTGTCTGATATATCTCACGCTTCATGACGGTTCTGTCCTGAACACATCTATGTGTCAGTATTGCGTCATACTTATAGCGCCACCTATTGGTGAAACAGGAAGTCCTCATAACTCCTCCATACATTATCCGATTTGTCCGATATATCTCACGCTTCATGACGGTTCTGTCCTGAACACATCTATGTGTCAGTATTGCGTCATACGTATAGCGCCACCTATTGGTGAAACAGGAAGTCCTCATAACTCCTGCATACATCATCCAATTTACTCAACATTTCTCACTATTCATCAAGGTACCGTCCTGAATGTTATCCGATTTACGCCAAATTGCTCTGGGTTGATGAAGGTCACGTCCTGAACACATCTGTAGGTCAGTATTGAGTCATACTTATAGCGCCGCCTACACGTCAAGCAGGAAGTCATCATAACTCCTACATACATTATCGGATTTACACAACATTTCTCATGCTTCATTAAGGTACTGTCCTGAACACATCTATGCATCGGTATTGACTCACGCTTAGAGCGCCACCTACTGGTGACAGGAAGTTTCTCTCAGTACTGGACACCGAAATAGCACAGCCTTTAACGGCGTCGCACCCCGACACGCGTGAAGTGCGAGGGCCCGCTCACTGCTGCTCGCAGCACTAGTTATTCTTCTCCTTCTCCTTCTTCTCCTCCTTTACTCCAAACAAATGCCTTTTAGTCGGCCTGAACATCGATGAAAACGGATGAAACTTTGCAGATACATCAGTCCCGGTGAAAATTTTGATAATTCATGGGTGACGGAAATGGGCGTGGCAAAACGGCTCAAGAGCGCCCCCTGGAAAGTTTAAAATGGCGAGCCCCACCTTTCAGTTTGATGTAGGCTAACGAAATTCGGTGGGCATATGTATTTCATCGAGCCACACTTAAATGTCTCTTGGAGCTATACCCAACATGCAACAGGAAGTCCGCCATTTTGCTCTTAATGTGCCATTTTGTCCTTGTTTTGACCATTTCCATGCCTCGTACTTCGACGAACTCCTCCTACAGATTTCATCCGATCAACTTCATATCGGGTCAGCTTCATCTTAAGACCTTTGTGATCAAAAGTTATCAAAAAAATTGAGTTTTCACCAAACACCCTTGCCGTGGCGCCCTGCCAAAGTTTGACATTTCGCCATAAAACACGAAGTCCTCATAACTCCTCCATACATTATCCAATTTGTCCGATATATCTCACGCTTCATGACGGTTCTGTCCTGAACACATCTATGTGTCAGTATTGCATCATACTTATAGCGCCACCTATTGGTGAATTAGGAAGTCCTCATAACTCCTCCATACATTATCCGATTTGTCCGATATATCTCACGCTTCATGACGGTTCTGTCCTGAACACATCTATGTGTCAGTATTGCGTGATACTTATAGCGCCACCTATTGGTGAAACAGGAAGTCCTCATAACTCCTACATACATTACCCAATTTGTCCGATATATCACACGCTTCATGACGGTTCTGTCCTGAACACATCTATGTGTCAGTATTGCGTCATACTTATAGCGCCACCTATTGGTGAAACAGGAAGTCCTCATAACTCCTCCATACATTATCCAATTTGTCCGATATATCTCACGCTTCATGACGGTTCAGTCCTGAACACATCTATGTGTCAGTACTGCGTCATACTTATAGCGCCACCTGTTGGTGAAACAGGAAGTCCTCAGAACTACTGCATACATCATCCGATTTGCACCAAATTGCTGACGCTTCATGAAGGTCACCTTCTGAACGCATCTATGCGTCGGTATTGAGTCACACTTACAGCGCCACCTACTGGTGAAACAGGAAGTACTCATAACTCCTACATACGTTATCCGATTTACTCCAAATTGCTCATGCTTGATGAAGGTCGCATCTTGGACACTTCTGTAAGTCAGTATTGCGTCATACCTACAGCGCCACCTACTGGTGAAACAGGAAGTCCTCATAACTCCTCCATACATTATCCGATTTACTCAACATGTCTCACGCTTCATCAAGGTACCGTCCTGAACACATCTATGCTTCGGTATTGAGTCAAGCTTAGAGCGCCACCTACTGGTGACAGGAAGTTTCTCTCAGCACAGGACACCGAAATAGCACACCCTTTAACGGCGCGGCACCCCGACACGCGTGGGGTGCGAGGGCCCGCTCACTGCTGCTCGCAGCCCTAGTTCTCCTTCTTCTTCTACCTTCTCCTTCTTCTCCCCAAACAAATGCCTTTTTGGCGGCCTAAACATCGATGAAAACTAATGAAACTTTGCAGATACGTCAGTCCCGGTGAAAAATTTGATAATTCATGGGTGACGGAAATGGGTGTGGCAAAACGGCTCAAGAGCGCCCCCTGGAAAGTTTAAAATGGCGAGCCCCACCTTTCAGTTTGATGTAGGCGAACGAAATTCGGTGGGCATATGTATTTCATCGAGCCACACTTAAATGTCTCTTGGAGCTATACCCAACATGCAACAGGAAGTCCGCCATTTTGCTCTTAATGTGCCATTTTGTCCTTGTTTTGACCATTTCCATGCCTCGTACTTCGACGAACTCCTCCTACAGATTTCATCCGATCAACTTCATATCGGGTCAGCTTCATCTTAAGACCTTTGTGATCAAAAGTTATCAAAAAAATTGAGTTTTCACCAAACAGCCTTGCCGTGGCGCCACGCCAAAGTTTGACATTTCGCCATAAAACACGAAGTCCTCATAACTTCTCCATACATTATCCAATTTGTCCGATATATCTCACGCTTCATGACGGTTCTGTCGTGAACACATCTATGTGTCAGTATTGCGTCATACTTATAGCGCCACCTATTGGTGAAACAGGAAGTCCTCATAACTCCTCCATACATTATCCAATTCGTCCGATATATCTCACGCTTCATGAAGGTTCTGTCCTGAACACATCTGTGTCAGTATTGCGTCATACTTATAGCGCCACCTATTGGTAAAACAGGAAGTCCTCATAACTCCTCCATACATTATCCGATTTGTCCGATATATCTCACGCTTCATGACGGTTCTGTCCTGAACACATCTATGTGTCAGTATTGCGTCATACTTATAGCGCCACCTATTGGTGAAACAGGAAGTCCTCATAACTCCTCCATACATTATCCGATTTGTCCGATTTATCTCACGCTTCATGACGGTTCTGTCCTGAACACATCTATGTGTCACTATATCGTCATACTTATAGCGCCACCTATTGGTGAAACAGGAAGTCCTCATAACTCCTGCATACATCATCCGATTTGCACCAAATTGCTGACGCTTCATGAAGGTCACCTTCTGAACACATCTATGCGTCGGTATTGAGTTACACTTACAGCGCCACCTACTGGTGAAACAGGAAGTACTCATAACTCCTACATACATTATCCGATTTACTCCAAATTGCTCATGCTTGATGAAGGTCGCATCTTGAACACATCTGTAGGTCAGTATTGCGTCATACCTACAGCGCCACCTACTGCTTACAGGAAGTCCTCATAACTCCTACATACTTTGTCCGATTTACACAACATTTCTCAAGCTTCATCAAGGTACTGTCCTGAACACATCTATGCATCGGTATTGAGTCACGCTTAGAGCGCCACCTACTGGTGACAGGAAGTTTCTGTCAGTACTGGACACCGAAATAGCACACCCTTTAACGGCGCCACACCCCGACCCGCGTGGGGTGCGAGGGCCCGCTCACTGCTGCTCGCAGCACTAGTTAGGGCCCGAGCACTGGCGGTGCGAGGCCCTATTGAAACTCGAAGGATTATTATTAGGGCCCGAGCACTGGCGGTGCGAGGCCCTATTGAAACTCGAAGGATTATTATTCTCCTTCTCCTTCTTCTCCTTCTTCTCCTTCTTCTCCCCAAACAAATGCCTTTTTGGCGGCCTAAACATCAATGAAAACGGATGAAACTTTGCAGATACATCAGTCCCGGTGAAAATCGGATATTTCATTGGTGACGGAAATGGGCGTTGCAAAACGGCTCAAGAGCGCCCCCTGGAAAGTTTAAAATGGCGAGCCCCACCTTTCAGTTTGATGTAGGCGAACGAAATTCGGAGGGCATATGTATTTAATCGAGACGCACTAAAATGTCTCTTGGAGCTTTACCCAACATGCAACAGGAAGGCCGCCATTTTGCTTTTAATGTGCCATTTTGTCCTTTTTTTGACCATTTCCATGCCTCGTACTTCGACGAACTCCTCCTACAGATCAACTTCATATCGGGTCAGCTTCATCTTAAGACCTTTGTGATCAAAAGTTATCAAAAAAAATGAGTTTTCACCAAACACCCTTGCCGTGGCGCCCCGCCAAAGTTTGACATTTCGCCATAAAACACGAAGTCCTCATAACTCCTCCATACATTATCCAATTTGTCCGATATATCTCACGCTTCATGACGGTTCTGTCCTGAACACATCTATGTGTCAGTATTGCATCATACTTATAGCGCCACCTATTGGTGAAACAGGAAGTCCTCATAACTCCTCCATACATTATCCAATTTGTCCGATATATCTCACGCTTCATGACGGTTCTGTCCTGAACACATCTATGTGTCAGTATTGCGTCATACTTATAGCGCCACCTATTGGTGAAACAGGAAGTCCTCATAACTCCTCCATACATTATCCGATTTGTCCGATTTATCTCACGCTTCATGACGGTTCTGTCCTGAACACATCTATGTGTCAGTATTGCGTCATACTTATAGCGCCACCTATTGGTGAAACAGGAAGTCCTCATAACTCCTGCATACATCATCCGATTTGCACCAAATTTCTGACGCTTCATGAAGGTCACCTTCTGAACACATCTATGTGTCAGTATTGCGTCATACTTATAGCGCCACCTATTGGTGAAACAGGAAGTCCTCATAACTCCTCCATACATTATCCAATTTGTCCGATATATCTCACGCTTCATGACGGTTCAGTCCTGAACACATCTATGTGTCAGTACTGCGTCATACTTATAGCGCCACCTGTTGGTGAAACAGGAAGTCCTCAGAACTACTGCATACATCATCCGATTTGCACCAAATTGCTGACGCTTCATGAAGGTCACCTTCTGAACGCATCTATGCGTCGGTATTGAGTCACACTTACAGCGCCACCTACTGGTGAAACAGGAAGTACTCATAACTCCTACATACGTTATCCGATTTACTCCAAATTGCTCATGCTTGATGAAGGTCGCATCTTGGACACTTCTGTAAGTCAGTATTGCGTCATACCTACAGCGCCACCTACTGGTGAAACAGGAAGTCCTCATAACTCCTCCATACATTATCCGATTTACTCAACATGTCTCACGCTTCATCAAGGTACCGTCCTGAACACATCTATGCTTCGGTATTGAGTCAAGCTTAGAGCGCCACCTACTGGTGACAGGAAGTTTCTCTCAGCACAGGACACCGAAATAGCACACCCTTTAACGGCGCGGCACCCCGACACGCGTGGGGTGCGAGGGCCCGCTCACTGCTGCTCGCAGCCCTAGTTCTCCTTCTTCTTCTACCTTCTCCTTCTTCTCCCCAAACAAATGCCTTTTTGGCGGCCTAAACATCGATGAAAACTAATGAAACTTTGCAGATACGTCAGTCCCGGTGAAAAATTTGATAATTCATGGGTGACGGAAATGGGTGTGGCAAAACGGCTCAAGAGCGCCCCCTGGAAAGTTTAAAATGGCGAGCCCCACCTTTCAGTTTGATGTAGGCGAACGAAATTCGGTGGGCATATGTATTTCATCGAGCCACACTTAAATGTCTCTTGGAGCTATACCCAACATGCAACAGGAAGTCCGCCATTTTGCTCTTAATGTGCCATTTTGTCCTTGTTTTGACCATTTCCATGCCTCGTACTTCGACGAACTCCTCCTACAGATTTCATCCGATCAACTTCATATCGGGTCAGCTTCATCTTAAGACCTTTGTGATCAAAAGTTATCAAAAAAATTGAGTTTTCACCAAACAGCCTTGCCGTGGCGCCACGCCAAAGTTTGACATTTCGCCATAAAACACGAAGTCCTCATAACTTCTCCATACATTATCCAATTTGTCCGATATATCTCACGCTTCATGACGGTTCTGTCGTGAACACATCTATGTGTCAGTATTGCGTCATACTTATAGCGCCACCTATTGGTGAAACAGGAAGTCCTCATAACTCCTCCATACATTATCCAATTCGTCCGATATATCTCACGCTTCATGAAGGTTCTGTCCTGAACACATCTGTGTCAGTATTGCGTCATACTTATAGCGCCACCTATTGGTAAAACAGGAAGTCCTCATAACTCCTCCATACATTATCCGATTTGTCCGATATATCTCACGCTTCATGACGGTTCTGTCCTGAACACATCTATGTGTCAGTATTGCGTCATACTTATAGCGCCACCTATTGGTGAAACAGGAAGTCCTCATAACTCCTCCATACATTATCCGATTTGTCCGATTTATCTCACGCTTCATGACGGTTCTGTCCTGAACACATCTATGTGTCACTATATCGTCATACTTATAGCGCCACCTATTGGTGAAACAGGAAGTCCTCATAACTCCTGCATACATCATCCGATTTGCACCAAATTGCTGACGCTTCATGAAGGTCACCTTCTGAACACATCTATGCGTCGGTATTGAGTTACACTTACAGCGCCACCTACTGGTGAAACAGGAAGTACTCATAACTCCTACATACATTATCCGATTTACTCCAAATTGCTCATGCTTGATGAAGGTCGCATCTTGAACACATCTGTAGGTCAGTATTGCGTCATACCTACAGCGCCACCTACTGCTTACAGGAAGTCCTCATAACTCCTACATACTTTGTCCGATTTACACAACATTTCTCAAGCTTCATCAAGGTACTGTCCTGAACACATCTATGCATCGGTATTGAGTCACGCTTAGAGCGCCACCTACTGGTGACAGGAAGTTTCTGTCAGTACTGGACACCGAAATAGCACACCCTTTAACGGCGCCACACCCCGACCCGCGTGGGGTGCGAGGGCCCGCTCACTGCTGCTCGCAGCACTAGTTAGGGCCCGAGCACTGGCGGTGCGAGGCCCTATTGAAACTCGAAGGATTATTATTAGGGCCCGAGCACTGGCGGTGCGAGGCCCTATTGAAACTCGAAGGATTATTATTCTCCTTCTCCTTCTTCTCCTTCTTCTCCTTCTTCTCCCCAAACAAATGCCTTTTTGGCGGCCTAAACATCAATGAAAACGGATGAAACTTTGCAGATACATCAGTCCCGGTGAAAATCGGATATTTCATTGGTGACGGAAATGGGCGTTGCAAAACGGCTCAAGAGCGCCCCCTGGAAAGTTTAAAATGGCGAGCCCCACCTTTCAGTTTGATGTAGGCGAACGAAATTCGGAGGGCATATGTATTTAATCGAGACGCACTAAAATGTCTCTTGGAGCTTTACCCAACATGCAACAGGAAGGCCGCCATTTTGCTTTTAATGTGCCATTTTGTCCTTTTTTTGACCATTTCCATGCCTCGTACTTCGACGAACTCCTCCTACAGATCAACTTCATATCGGGTCAGCTTCATCTTAAGACCTTTGTGATCAAAAGTTATCAAAAAAAATGAGTTTTCACCAAACACCCTTGCCGTGGCGCCCCGCCAAAGTTTGACATTTCGCCATAAAACACGAAGTCCTCATAACTCCTCCATACATTATCCAATTTGTCCGATATATCTCACGCTTCATGACGGTTCTGTCCTGAACACATCTATGTGTCAGTATTGCATCATACTTATAGCGCCACCTATTGGTGAAACAGGAAGTCCTCATAACTCCTCCATACATTATCCAATTTGTCCGATATATCTCACGCTTCATGACGGTTCTGTCCTGAACACATCTATGTGTCAGTATTGCGTCATACTTATAGCGCCACCTATTGGTGAAACAGGAAGTCCTCATAACTCCTCCATACATTATCCGATTTGTCCGATTTATCTCACGCTTCATGACGGTTCTGTCCTGAACACATCTATGTGTCAGTATTGCGTCATACTTATAGCGCCACCTATTGGTGAAACAGGAAGTCCTCATAACTCCTGCATACATCATCCGATTTGCACCAAATTTCTGACGCTTCATGAAGGTCACCTTCTGAACACATCTATGTGTCAGTATTGCGTCATACTTATAGCGCCACCTATTGGTGAAACACAAAGTCCTCATAACTCCTCCATACATTATCCAAATTGTCCGATATATCTCACGCTTCATGATGGTTCTGTCCTGAACACATCTATGTGTCAGTATTGCGTCATACTTATAGCGCCACCTATTGGTGAAACACGAAGTCCTCATAACTCCTCCATACATTATCCAATTTGTCCGATATATCTCACGCTTCATGACGGTTCTGTCCTGAACACATCTATGTGTCAGTATTGCGTCATACGTATAGCGCCACCTATTGGTGAAACAGGAAGTCCCCATAACTCCTCCATACATTATCGGATTTGTCCGATATATCTCACGCTTCATGACGGTTCTGTCCTGAACACATCTATGTGTCAGTATTGCATCATACTTATAGCGCCACCTATTGGTGAATTAGGAAGTCCTCATAACTCCTCCATACATTATCCGATTTGTCCGATATATCTCACGCTTCATGACGGTTCTGTCCTGAACACATCTATGTGTCAGTATTGCGTGATACTTATAGCGCCACCTATTGGTGAAACAGGAAGTCCTCATAACTCCTACATACATTACCCAATTTGTCCGATATATCACACGCTTCATGACGGTTCTGTCCTGAACACATCTATGTGTCAGTATTGCGTCATACTTATAGCGCCACCTATTGGTGAAACAGGAAGTCCTCATAACTCCTCCATACATTATCCAATTTGTCCGATATATCTCACGCTTCATGACGGTTCAGTCCTGAACACATCTATGTGTCAGTACTGCGTCATACTTATAGCGCCACCTGTTGGTGAAACAGGAAGTCCTCAGAACTACTGCATACATCATCCGATTTGCACCAAATTGCTGACGCTTCATGAAGGTCACCTTCTGAACGCATCTATGCGTCGGTATTGAGTCACACTTACAGCGCCACTTCTGGTGAAACAGGAAGTACTCATAACTCCTACATACGTTATCCGATTTACTCCAAATTGCTCATGCTTGATGAAGGTCGCATCTTGGACACTTCTGTAAGTCAGTATTGCGTCATACCTACAGCGCCACCTACTGGTGAAACAGGAAGTCCTCATAACTCCTCCATACATTATCCGATTTACTCAACATGTCTCACGCTTCATCAAGGTACCGTCCTGAACACATCTATGCTTCGGTATTGAGTCACGCCTAGAGCGCCACCTACTGGTGACAGGAAGTTTCTCTCAGCACAGGAAACCGAAATAGCACAACCTTTAACGGCGCCGCACCCCGACACGCGTGGGGTGCGAGGGCCCGCTCACTGCTGCTCGCAGCACTAGTTAGGGCCCGAGCACTGGCGGTGCGAGGCCCTATTGTATTTCGAAGGATTATTATTAGGGCCCGAGCACTGGCGGTGCGAGGCCCTATTGAAACTCGAAGGATTATTATTAGGGCCCGAGCACTGGCGGTGCGAGGCCCTATTGAATTTCGAAGGATTATTATTATTCTACCTTCTTGTTCTTCTTCTTCTCCCCAAACAAATGCCTTTTTGGCGGCCTAAACATCGATGAAAACGGATGAAACTTTGCAGATACATCAGTCCCGGTGAAAAATTAGATAATTCGTGGGTGACGGAAATGGGCGTGGCAAAACGGCTCAAGAGCGCCCCCTGGAAATTTTAAAATGGCGAGCCCCACCTTCCAGTTTGAAGTAGGCGAACGAAATTCGGTGGGCATATGTAGTTCATCGAGACACACTAAAATGTCTCTTAGAGCTATACCCAACATGCAACAGGAAGTCCGCCATTTTGCTCTTAATGTGCCATTTTGTCCGTGTTTTGACCATTTCCATGCCTCGTACTTCAACGAACTCCTCCTACAGATTTCATCCGATCAACTTCATATCCGGTCAGCTTCATCTTAAGACCTTTGTGATCAAAAGTTATCAAAAAAATTGAGTTTTCACCAAACACCCTTGCCGCGGCGCCCCGCCAAAGTTTGACATTTCGCCATAAAACACGAAGTCCTCATAACTTCTCCATACATTATCCAATTTGTCCGATATATCTCACGCTTCATGACGGTTCTGTCCTGAACACATCTATGTGTCAGTATTGCATAATACTTATAGCGCCACCTATTGGTGAAACAGGAAGTCCTCATAACTCCTCCATATATTATCCAATTCGTCCGATATATCTCACGCTTCATGAAGGTTCTGTCCTGAACACATCTATGTGTCAGTATTGCGTCATACTTATAGCGCCACCTATTGGTAAAACAGGAAGTCCTCATAACTCCTCCATACATTATCCGATTTGTCCGATATATCTCACGCTTCATGACGGTTCTGTCCTGAACACATCTATGTGTCAGTATTGCGTCATACTTATAGCGCCACCTATTGGTGAAACAGGAAGTCCTCATAACTCCTCCATACATTATCCAATTTGTCCGATATATCTCACGCTTCATGACGGTTCTGTCCTGAACACATCTATGTGTCAGTATTGCGTCATACTTATAGCGCCACCTATTGGTGAAACAGGAAGTCCTCATAACTCCTCCATACATTATCCAATTTGTCCTATATATCTCACGCTTCATGACGGTTCTGTCCTGAACACATCTATGTGTCAGTATTGCGTCATACTTATAGCGCCACCTATTGGTGAAACAGGAAGTCCTCATAACTCCTCCATACATTATCCAATTTGTCCGATATATCTCACGCTTCATGACGGTTCTGTCCTGAACACATCTATGTTTCAGTATTGCGTCATACTTATAGCTCCACCTATTGGTGAAACAGGAAGTCCTCATAACTCCTCCGTACATTATTCAATTTGTCCGATATAGCTCACTCTTCATGACGGTTCTGTCCTGAACACATCTATGTGTCAGTATTGCGTCATACGTATAGCGCCACCTATTGGTGAAACAGGAAGTCCTCATAACTCCTGCATACATCATCCGATTTGCACCAAATTGCTGACGCTTCATGAAGGTGGCCTTCTGAACCCATCTATGTGTCGGTATTGAGTCACACTTACAGCGCCACCTACTGGTGAAACAGGAAGTCCTCATAACTCCTACATACATTATCCAATTTGTCCTATATATCTCACGCTTCATGACGGTTCTGTCCTGAACACATCTATGTGTCAGTATTGCGTCATACTTATAGCGCCACCTATTGGTGAAACAGGAAGTCCTCATAACTCCTCCATACATTATCCGATTTGTCCGATATATCTCACGCTTCATGACGGTTCTGTCCTGAACACATCTATGTGTCAGTATTGCGTCATACTTATAGCGCCACCTATTGGTAAAACAGGAAGTACTCATAACTCCTACATACGTTATCCGATTTACTCAAAATTGCTCATGCTTGATGAAGGTCGCATCTTGAACACATCTGTAGGTCAGTATTGCTTCATACCTACAGCGCCACCTACTGCTTACAGGAAGTCCTCATAACTCCTACATACTTTGTCCGATTTACACAACATTTCTCACGCTTCATCAAGGTACCGTCCTGAACACATCTATGCGTCGGTATTGAGTCACGCTTAGAGCGCCACCTACTGGTGACAGGGAGTTTCTGTCAGTACTGGACACCGAAATAGCACACCCTTTAACGGCGCCACACCCCGACCCGCGTGGGGTGCGAGGGCGCCCCCTGGAAAGTTTCAAATGGCGAGCCCCACCTTTCAGTTTGATGTAGGCGAACGAAATTCGGAGGGCATATGTATTTCATCGAGCCACACTTAAATGTCTCTTGGAGCTATACCCAACATGCAACAGGAAGTCCGCCATTTAGCTCTTAATGTGCCATTTTGTCCTTGTTTTGACCATTTCCATGCCTCGTACTTCGACGAACTCCTCCTACAGATTTCATCCGATCAACTTCATATCGGGTCAGCTTCATCTTAAGATCTTTGTGATCAAAAGTTATCAAAAAAATTGAGTTTTCACCAAACACCCTTACCGTGGCGCCCCGCCAAAGTTTGACATTTCGCCATAAAACACGAAGTCCTCATAACTCCTCCATACACTCCAAATTGCTGACGCTTCATGAAGGTCACCTTCTGAACACATCTATGCGTCGGTTTTGAGTTACACTTACAGCGCCACCTACTGGTGAAACAGGAAGTACTCATAACTCCTACATACATTATCCGATTTACTCCAAATTAATCATGCTTGATGAAGGTCGCATCTTGAACACATCTGTAGGTTAGTATTGCGTCATACCTACAGCGCCACCTACTGCTTACAGGAAGTCCTCATAACTCCTACATACTTTGTCCGATTTACACAACATTTCTCACGCTTCATCAAGGTACTGTCCTGAACACATCTATGCGTCGGTATTGAGTCACGCTTAGAGCGCCACCTACTGGTGACAGGACGTTTCTGTCAGTACTGGACACCGAAATAGCACATCCTTTAATGGCGCCACACCCCAACCCGCGTGGGGTGCGAGGGCCCGCTCACTGCTGCTCGCAGCCCTAGTTAGGGCCCGAGCACTGGCGGTGCGAGGCCCTATTGAAACTCGAAGGATTATTATTCTCCTACCTTCTCCTTCTCTTCTTCTTCTTCTTCTTCTCCCCAAACAAATGCCTTTTTGGCGGTCTAAACATCGATGAAAACGGATGAAACTTTGCAGATACGTCAGGCCCGGTGAAAAATTTGATAATTCATGGGTGACGGAAATGGGCGTGGCAAAACGGCTCAAGAGCGCCCCCTGGAAAATTTAAAATGGCGAGCCCCACCTTACAGTTTGATGTAGGCGAACGAAATTCGGTGGGCATATGTAGTTCATCGAGGCACACTAAAATGTCTCTTGGACCTATACCCAACATGCAACAGGAAGTCCGCCATTTTGCTCTTAATGTGCCATTTTCCCCTTGTTTTGATCATTTCCATGCCTCGTACTTCAACGAACTCCTCCTACAGATTTTATCCGATCAACTTCATATCCGGTCAGCTTCATCTTAAGACCTTTGTGATCAAAAGTTATCAAGAAAATTGAGTTTTCACCAAACACCCTTGCCGTGGCGCCCCGCCAAAGTTTGACATTTCGCCATAAAACACGAAGTCCTCATAACTCCTCCATACATTATCCGTTTTGTCCGATATATCTCACGCTTCATGACGTTTCTGTCCTGAACACATCTATGTGTCAGTATTGCGTCATACTTATAGCGCCACCTATTGGTGAAACAGTACGTCCTCATAACTCCTCCATACATTATCCGATTTGTCCGATATGTCTCACGCTTCATGACAGTTCTGTCCTGAACACATCTATGTGTCAGTACTGGGTCATACTTATAGCGCCACCTATTGGTGAAACAGTACATCCTCATAACTCCTCCATACATTATCTGATTTGTCCGATATGTCTCACGCTTCATGACAGTTCTGTCCTGAACACATCTATGTGTCAGTATTGCGTCATACTTATAGCGCCACCTATTGGTGAAACAGTACGTCCTCATAACTCCTCCATACATTATCCAATTTGTCCGATATATCTTACGCTTCATGAAGGTTCTGTCCTGAACACATCTATGTGTCAGTATTGCGTCATACTTATAGCGCCACCTAGTGGTAAAACAGGAAGTCCTCATAACTCCTCCATACATTATCCGATTTGTCCGATATATCTCACGCTTCATGACGGTTCTGTCCTGAACACATCTATGTGTCAGTATTGCGTCATACTTATAGCGCCACCTATTGGTGAAACAGGAAGTCCTCATAACTCCTCCATACATTATCCGATTTGTCCGATTTATCTCACGCTTCATGACGGTTCTGTCCTGAACACATCTATGTGTCAGTATTGCGTCATACTTATAGCGCCACCTATTGGTGGAACAGGAAGTCCTCATAACTCCTGCATACATCATCCGATTTCCACCAAATTGCTGACGCTTCATGAAGGTCACCTTCTGAACACATCTATGCGTCGGTATTGAGTTACACTTACAGCGCCACCTACTGGTGAAACAGGAAGTACTCATAACTCCTACATACATTATCCGATTTACTCCAAATTGCTCATGCTTGATGAAGGTCGCATCTTGAACACATCTGTAGGTCAGTATTGCGTCATACCTACAGCGCCACCTACTGCTTACAGGAAGTCCTCATAACTCCTACATACTTTGTCCGATTTACACAACATTTCTCACGCTTCATCAAGGTACTGTCCTGAACACATCTATGCGTCGGTATTGAGTCACGCTTAGAGCGCCACCTACTGGTGACAGGAAGTTTCTCTCAGTACTGGACACCGAAATAGCACACCCTTTAACGGCGCCACACCCCAAATAACAGCTTGACTGTAAATTGTGCATTGATGGCTGCCTATGTAGAAATTTGGAAACAGCAAGCAAGCATAATCTGCAACTAGTCATGAACAGAATGTAGGCTACTGCATTTACACTACTGTGCAACATCAACTGTTCAACTGTCAAAACAAATTGTCAACAAACTGATTGCTCAACCTCCCTCTAGGCTACTGAAGGCTATTAAGAAGATAAGTAGGCTATTTCCCTAGGACATCACCAACTATTTTATGTTTTTACCTTGAAGCCTAGGCCTACTACAAATAAAACAATGTATTTTCTTCTTGAAGACGTAGAATCCTTTCCATGTCCTTCCGACAGCAGGGACGCGGAACCGAACCCGCGCCACTTGAATTACAAGTCTGTAACACTATCAATTGAGCCATTGGGCAGTCGTGGTAGCATGTTATGTTATGTTATTTTAAGCATGTGCTTTGAATCGAATAAGTCTATCATGGGTCGGTAAATATGGGTTGAAATGAAGTAGCCTTCGAAGGTTTAGCGCTATTTATTGATTGTATATCGTAGTGTCGTTACTCTGACTGCATCGTTGAAAATAGGGGTCAAAAATGTGGGATTTCTGAGTTTCCGGGTTTGAATCACAAGTCCAATCAGTTGGTAAAATGATAGCCCTTTAAATAACCAATTTTATGTAGGCTACTGTCTCTGCTGTAGCTAATCCAAAAAAGCAGTTCGCAATTCAGACCGGTCAAACTGAGAAACCTAGCCTACATTAGGCTATAGTCTAAGCAACGGCAACCAGATTGTCAGAGAAGCCTAGTAGCCTCACTGTAGCAGTGCTTTACTGCCCCTCATGGTTGCGGGTTGTAATATGTTTTTTTACTGCCGCTGCCGCTGCACAGCCGCGCAAACTTTTAGTTCTGAGGACTGTATGTTAACTACACAATATACAATACGATGTACAATATACACAATATAATAAAAATAATATAGCCAACCAGTTAACTAGTCTAAAATATAGGCAGTTACTGCCAGTCGAATTGAGTTTGCTGCTCAACAACGCCTCCTGGCGGCTATTGTGCAACACAGAACAAGGAGGGGGTCTGGAGTGGTCTGAACAGTCCTCTAAAACTGCGCCGCTGCTGTCGTTGCTGCTCTCCGCTTAAGATGGCGTGCGTGTCTATTTGTGGCAGACCTAGAAAACCCAAGCGTGTAGGGTGAACTGGGAACGTCTGGAGGAAGAGACTGTCCGGAGAGAATTCAACTGCCACCTCCGGCGGAGCTTCTCAGGCATCCCTGTGGAGGTTGGGGACATAGAACATGAGTAGTCGGTGTTAAAAGCCTCCACTGCTAAAGCTGTGGCTGGGAGCTGTGGCCTGAGGGCCATAGGTACCTCAAGGGGCGGTAACCCTCGGACCCCGTGGTGGACACGGGGGGTCAGGGAAGCCGTCCGACTGAAGAAGGAGGCCTTCCAGGACATGTAAGACCATCCGACACCTCAGGGAGGGAAAGCAGGGGACTATCCAAGCTGTGTACAGCAAGGATGGGACACTGCTGACCTCAACTGATGGTTGCTAATAGCTAGTGCTAAGTCATCAGTGTTGTAGTGAAACTGCTTTGTTATTCAAGGTTATTGTGAGAGTTAGTTTCGGCCTGAGCTAGACTAATTGCCCTGTTGAGTGGGCTGAGGGAGTGGCCTGCTGAAGTGAGGATATAAACAACACAGGGCCAAGTGTTCCCCAGATTGCTTTAACCCCTGGAAGGAACTTGGAGCTACAAGACTCAACTAGAAACATAAGTATATATTTTTGTTTCTCTAATAGCTAGTGCTAAGTCATCAGTGTTGTAGTGAAACTGCTTTGTTATTCAAGGTTATTGTGAGAGTTAGTTTCGGCCTGAGCTAGACTAATTGCCCTGTTGAGTGGGCTGAGGGAGGGCCCTACTCTCCTGGCAGACGATTAGCAATCAGCAGTTACAGGCCTTAAGCATTGACGGCTTAGACAGCGACAGCGGGAAGGCGACAGCTCCCTCCGGCGCGCGACCGAAGGCTAGGGCGACCAAAGGCACCGGGCGACTTATTCAAGAGCGACTTTGTCAAGTAAGACTGTCAGGAAGGTAGTACGTCTACATTTACCTCAGTACCTGTTTTGTTACCATTATGTGTTTGCATCCTATTCCTGTTGTGTTCCCTCTCCGGGGGTCACGCAGACACTGGGTCACCCCTAGACTCCGTAACCCCTCTAACCTCATCTATCCGACTGTCTCAACTCATAGAGAGCAAGTGGTGACAGGGGGACTTTGGAATTGCCAGTCGGCGGTGCCCAAAGCTGAGTTTATCTCAGGCTATGCATCCTTGCTCTCCCTCAGCTTCCTTGCTCTCACCGAGACATGGATCACACCAGAGAACACTGCCACACCCGCAGCCCTGTCAGATGTGTATTCTTTCTCCCACACTCCCAGAGCTGCGAGGCGAGGTGGTGGTACTGGCCTGCTCATTTCCCCAACATGGAAATACTCACTCGTCTCCATCCCACAGTTCTCCCCTCCCTCTTTTGAATTCCATGCTGTCTCTGTCATGTATCCAATCAAGCTCACCATTGCTGTTGTGTATCGCCCACCAGGTCCTCTTGGTGAATTCCTAGAGGAGCTCGATACACTAGTTTCGCACTTCCCAGATGATGGGTCCGCACTCATCGTTCTCGGGGACTTCAACATCCAGAGTGAGAAATTGGAACCTTTCCTCTCCTTCCTCTCCTCCTTCGATCTTCACCTCTCTTCTTCTCCTCCTACTCACAAAGCTGGCAACCAGCTGGATCTCATCTTCACTAGACACTGTTCCACCCCTAACCTCTCTGTCACTCCCCTCCATCTCTCTGACCACTATTTCATGTCCTACTCCCTCTCCATCCCCTCTTCCCCTGTAACTCCTCCTCCTACCCACATGGTTACCGCCCGTAGCCATCTCCGCTCGCTCTCCCCTACTGACCTTTCCTCTACTGTCACCTCCGCCCTCCCCGCCCCTGAATCCTTCTCTCTCCTACCCTCTGATACTGCCACTGATCTTCTCCTCTCTACTCTTTCCTCTTCTCTGGACAATCTCTGTCCCCTCACCTCCAGGCCTGCACGCCCAACTCCACCTGCCCCATGGCTGTCGGACTCAGTGCGTACTGATAGACGGAGCCTGAGAATAGCTGAGCGCAAATGGAGGAAAGGCAAGCTCCCAGGGGACCTTCTTAATTTCCAATCTCTTCTTTCCACATTCTCCTCCTCTCTGTCTGCTGCTAAAGCTGCTTTCTTCCGCTCTAAAATCCTAACCTCTGCTTCCAATCCTAAAAAACTCTTTGAAACCTTCTCTTCACTACTCCAGCCCCCACCTCCTACTCCCAACTCCTCCCTTCTCCCTGATGATTTCGCCAACTTCTTTGACAAGAAAGTTAACGATATCAGATCCTCTTTCCCCCCTCCCCCGGTCAACGCTCCATGCACGAAACTCACCCCCCCATCCCCACCCTCTCTCCACTCCCTGCTCCCCCCCTCCTCTCCACGCCCCACCTTATCCCACTTTTCTCCCCTCTCCCCCAACGAGGCACTCAACCTTGTAACATCTAACCGCCCCACCACGTGCTCCCTAGACCCTGTTCCCTCGACTCTCCTTCAGTCTGTTGCACCCAAACTCCTTCCCTTCCTAACCCACCTCATCAATGCATCTCTTGTTTCAGGATGTTTTCCCTCTGCTTTCAAGACTGCCAGAGTCACCCCCCTCCTAAAGAAACCATCTCTCGACCCCTCTGATGTCAAAAACTACAGACCGGTTTCCCTTCTATCCTTTCTATCCAAAACACTTGAACGTGCTATCTTTAACCAACTGTCTTCGTATCTCCACCAGAACGACCTCCTAGATCCCCACCAATCCGGGTTCAAGGCTGGCCACTCGACAGAGACCGCCCTCCTTGCAGTAACAGAGTCACTCCATGCCGCTAGAGCGAACTCTCTCTCCTCTGTCCTGATACTCCTAGACCTGTCAGCAGCATTTGATACGGTAGACCACCAGATCCTCCTCTCCACCCTCGAGGAGAAAGGCATCGATGGCTCTGCACACTCCCTGTTTGCATCCTACCTGACGGGCCGCTCCTACCAGGTGACATGGAGAGGGTCGACGTCGGAACCACGTAGTCTGACTACAGGGGTTCCACAAGGGTCTGTCCTGGGTCCTCTCCTGTTTTCCCTCTACACTACATCTCTGGGCGCTGTCATTCGCTCGCATGGCTTCTCCTATCACTGCTATGCCGATGACACCCAACTGGTTCTGTCATTTCCCCCTTCTGATACAGAAGTGGAGACACGCATAGCTGGGTGCTTGGCTGACATTTCGGAGTGGATGACGACACATCACCTCAAGCTCAATCTGGACAAGACTGAGCTGCTGTTCCTCCCGGGGAAGGGCTGTCCGCACCGGGACCTGGCCATCACCATTGAAGACACAGTGGTGACCCCGACTCGGACTGCGAGGAATCTGGGTGTGACCCTGGATGACCAACTGTCATTTTCCTCACATGTCACATCCGTCACACGTTCCTGCAGATTCATGCTCTACAACATCAGGAGGATTCGCCCTTTCCTCACTAATGAAACGGCGCAGGTACTCATCCAGGCCCTGGTCATCTCCCGCCTGGACTACTGCAACTCCCTCCTCGCGGGGGCACCGGCGTCAGCCATTAAACCTCTGGAACTTGTCCAGAAAGCTGCTGCTCGCCTGGTGTTCAACCACCCCAAATTCTCCCACACAACTTCCCTCCTCCGTTCCCTACACTGGCTCCCTGTAGCGGCTCGCATCCAGTTTAAAACTCTGGCGCTAACCTACAGGGCAATGAAAGGAACAGCCCCCTCCTACCTCCAGGCCATGGTCAAACCCTACATCCCCTCCCGACCACTACGCTCTGCTACCTCAGGGCGACTGGTTGCCCCGTCACTCCGAGGCTCCTGCGGTCGATCGACACGGTCACGGCTCTTCTCTGTCCTGGCCCCGCAGTGGTGGAATGAGCTGCCCACTGATGTCAGGACAGCAGAGTCGCTGCCCATCTTTCGTCGCAGGCTCAAAACTCATCTCTTCAAGAAGTACTACAACAATCCTCCCACCTAAGCACTTATTATATTATATTGCACTGTACTTTAGATTGTGATTCTTGCACTTTGCCTTCAGCACTAGATTATGCTCTTAGTCACTTGTTTGTTTTAGAAAGAAAATGCACTTGTGAGTTCTGGCTGGTAGTAGTACATTGGCTCTTCCTACGTTAAATGCAATTATTGTTAGTCGCTTTGGATAAAAGCGTCTGCTAAATTACTGTAATGTAATGTAATGTAATGTAATGTCATTGAGTGTTGGAAGGAGCACTGTGAGGAACTCCTGAACCCAACTAACCCACCCTCTACAATCGAGGCAGAGCCAGAAGATGAAGGGGGGTCATCGTCAATTTCCCTGGAGGTCACTGAGGTAGTCAAACAACTCCACAGTGGCAAAGCCCCAGGGACTGATGAGATCCATCCAGAAATGCTGAAGGCACTGGGTGTTGAGGGGCTGTTTGGTTGACACACCTCTTTAACACTGCGTGGAAGGCCGGATCAGTGCCAAAGGAGTGGCAGACTGGGGTGGTGGTCCCAATATTCAAAAATGGGACCAGAGGGTGTGTGCCAACTACAGAGGCATCACATTACTCAGCCTCCCAGAGAAAGTGTACTCTAAGGTGCTGGAAAGGAGGGTCCGGCCAATAGTCGAATCTCAGATTGAAGAGGAACAATGCGGATTCCGTCCTGGTCGTGGTACCACCGACCAGCTCTTCACTCGGAGATTGTCGAACCTGTCTACATGTGCTTTGTGGATTTGGAGAAGGCTTATGACCGGGTCCCTCAAGAGGTCTTGTGGAGGGTTATGCGAGAGATGGGGTGAGAGGGTTCCTACTTAGGGCCATCCAATCCCTGTACACCCAGAGCGAGAGCTGTGTCCGTGTTTTCGGCAGTAAGTCAGTTTCCTTTCCAGTGGGGGTTGGCCTCCGCCAGGGCTGCGCTTTGTCACCAATCCTGTTTGTGATTTTCATGGACAGGATATCGAGGCGTAGCTGTGGGGAGGTGGGTTTGCAGTTTGGTGAGCTGGGGATCGCGTCGCTGTTGTTTGCAGATGATGTGGTCCTGATGGCATCATCGGCCTGTGACCTCCAGCACTCTCTGGATCGGTTCGCAACTGAGTGTGAAGTGGCTGGGATGAGAATCAGCACCTCTTAATCTGAGGCCATGGTTCTCAGCAGGAAACCGGTGGTTTGTCCGCTCTGAGTAGGAAATTAGTCTTTACCCCAAGTGAAGGAGTTCAAGTATCTGTGGGTCTTGTTCATGAGTGAGAGAACCATGGAGAGGGACTTTGGCCGAAGAATCGGAGCAACTAGTGCGGTTCTGCAGTCGCTTTACCGCACTGTTGTGACGAAAAGAGAGCTGAGCCAAAAGGCAAAGCTCTCGATCTACCGGTCTATCTTCGTCCCCACCCTCACCTATGGTCATGAAGGATGGGTCATGACCGAAAGAACGAGATCACGGATACAAGTGGCCGGAATGAGTTTTCTCCAGCGGGTGGCGGGGGTCTCCCTGAGAGATTGTGTGAGAAGTTCAGTCATCCGGGAGAGACTCGGAGTAGAGCCGCTTGCTCCTTTGTGTCGAAAGGAGACAGTTGAGGTGGTTCGGGCATCTAGTGAGGATGCCTCCTGGGCGCCTCCCCAGGCGTGTCCAGCTTGGAGGAGGCCACAGGGTAGACCCAGGACCAGGTGGAGGGACTACATCTCCGCACTGGCCTGTGAGCAGCTAAAGATTCCCCAGGCAGAGCTGGTTGATGCTGCTAGGGAAAGGGATGTCTGGGGCCCCCTGCTGAAACTGCTGCCTCCGCGACCCGACCCCGGATGACGATGGATGGATGGATCTATTGGTGGAGTAGTGGAGACACACGGTCTTCACCAGTGGGGGCAGGTGGGTGACCCAGAGAGGGGTACACTGTCCCCGACTGGCTCTAGCCCGAAGGGGCGGAGTCACGCCACCATGCCACTATCCACGCCAGATCTGTACTTAAGCTTTCAGCTAAGATCATGTTCCATGAAGTACTCGTTTGTGACTGAATATTTCCTCACCTGTAGCATGGTTGTCCAGCGCTTTGCTAAATAAGAAGTTCTCTGCAATACAATCTTCATCCAAGTACCTCACTTTGGCAATGAGTTGGCAAAGGCCACTAGCATCAGTTGAATCCTTAATTTGAAGTGCAAATTTTCCGCTCACCCGTAGTTTATCAATGAGGACAGATACCATGTCATCCGACATATCATCAATGGACCTTTTGATGGTGCTGTCAGATTGTGGAATTTTCTTGATGTCCTTGACAGCACCTGGCCCTAGCCTTTTTTACTCCAACAACTTTCTTGCATGTTGGTAATATGAGCGTTTCTGCGATGGTGTGTGGCCTCCAATGCAAGTTGCTGAATGGGTGCCACGTTTCTTCTCTTAAGAAACGTATCCATATTTGAATTTCCCTCATCTGGCTGGCCTCCGACTGGCTGACAAGCAACTTTAGCTAGCGTTAGCTGCTAGCCTACAACGTCACCGCTCTACCGGAAGTTGTTTTTTTTTGTCAAGATATGCAGTTTTTTTTTGTCAAGATATGCAAAAAAAACTTGAGAGAATATCCGTTTCGATTAGAACTGATTGAAAATAATTTTGTACTTGACATTTAAACTGATATAAAAGAATAGTGACACTGGTAAATTCAAAATATTATCAAAGGGTTCCATAGCACCCCTGGATTCATGTCACAGCACTCTTAGGTGTCGCGGCACCCACTTTGAGAAACCCTGCACTAGTGTATCTAAATACAGTTATACTTTCAAACATATTGCTTACCGATCTGGTGTTTGATATCTAAAACCTGCTTACAGATGTAGTGTTTGGCATCTGGAACCTGTTGAGCGACTATATAGTCATGCCCACAAGATATGTGGCAACTTAACATATCATCCACACCACTGTCATGCACTTGAAAGAGCAAATGCAATAAACTTTGATAACAATCTGAAATTAACTTCAATTAAATTATATTATCAGATCCACTTATGCCATACCTCATAAATACTCTTCTTCCCAGATTCACAATGACAAGACAAACACAACTCACTCAGGCCACCACAACCTGTGATTTGAATGTGATTCCCCTACATCAACATAGAATCTAATCTTTTGTTGGCTTTAAACGGCTGTATAAGAACATACTGGAGGGGCAGGCCAGTCACTAAGTTGTGTGACCAGGCGGTAACTTGGTTGCCATAGGGCTAAACCAGCTTTCCTCATCACTTTTTAATTTCCCATCTCTTGGTTCTAAATGTCTATCTCTTAAAATGTCCTCCTCATAAACACCCTGTTTTCTCTTCTGCTGCAGGATGGGAACCCTACCAACCCAAACCAACATTTTAGCTGAGTAGGGCTCAAAGTAATTTTAATCCTTGTGTTATTTTTGTGTAATGTTTTTCCTGTATAATTGAAATGAAATGAAGGTCGTGATGTGATTATATTTAAATTTTATCTTGGAAATCATGTCATTCTGAATCCTACTGATATTCATTGACAAAATATTTGGCACCACAATAACCTCAACGAATTCAAACAAAAGGTCATTGATAAGACACGCAAAACAGAAACTGCCATTACGTCAAACACATTTGATAGCCTGTCCCACAGGTAGGGTTAGAGGTGGAGTCATGTGAAGAAATAGAGAGATTGATTGACAAGTTGGCTGGGATGGGTGAAATGAGAGGAGAAGTGATGGAGGACAAGATAGGATATAAAAGGGAGGGTTGGATGGTCGGTTAGGACAAAACATTTGGAAGTTTGAAATTATCACACAAGACCTCTTGCTTGCTTGTTCCTGCTTTACTGGTACAGTAGTGACATTTTTTCTTGATTCTTTTGTAGTTTTTAACTTTAAAGATCATTTTGAAGGAAAACCAAAGCTATGCTATTGAGAAATGAACTATAAGCAATAATTCAGGAGTTAAGTGAACTTAAATTACATTAAGGAAATAAAATGAGTTGAGTGCCAACTTTTTATTTAAATATTTATATTACATTTTTAAATATTTTAAATATTACTTCACTATTGAAGTCCTCACTGAGACAGAGAAATATACTGTATAGGTAGTTATGTGTGACGAGAGGTCAGGAAGACTTGCTACTTGACTATACTTAAGCTGTAAGTGGAGTGAGTGAGCGCTGACGCTGAGGTCCAGTGTTCTTTGTACTGCTGGGTCAGAGCAGTCAACCAAGGCTGTGTTAAGCCTAATTTATTATGTGTAAAACAACCCCTGTGAGACAGATTTTGGACAGTTGATGGTGTGGTTGCCATGGAAACCAAGCTATGAGCCATAGCTTGTTTTACGCAGATTAAATTAGACTTTTGTGTTCTATTAGTCTGGTGCAGTAGACATCAACAATAATCTAATATCAATAGATGTCATAACCTTTCATTGCTCTCATACTGTACCTTGTCATTAATTTGACCCTGAACCATCAGCGAGTGCTGATAGCTCTATAAGCCTCAGTATTGATTCATTTCATTCTATAGTGCAGGCCTGGCTGCTCATCCTCCCTCTCCTCTTCCTCAGATCATGGCAGACTGGGACAAGATTCTGAAGTGCTGGGCCACAGTGGACGCCGACTTGCCCCACTTCGGAGATATCCTCATGACTCGGTCAGTGGGCGATGAGGCAGGAGAAGTGGCTCGGACCGGTAACTGGTCAGGGGTTTATTAATGACATACTGAGAACTGCACAGGTTGTTGCTATCTCTTCCTCTCTCTCTCTCCTCACAGTGCATTTACCAAGTACCCGGACATCCAGAGGCTGGGTGACTCCAAGATACTGGGCCTCGCACCACGCGACCTGGCCGGCAACCAATATGTAACTTCAATAGGCGTCAGCCGTCTCAAGCACATAGGTGACATGCTCAAAGCCAAGGGAAACTTCCCCTTCATAGCCCTCAACGGAAATGCATGCACAGTAAGGACCTCCCCTCCTCTTCAAGCCTGTTGTCTTCTATCTCCCTTACTTTTCTCTCTTCTTCTTTGTCTTCTGTACATTCATGTTGACTATCTCTTGAGTTGACCAATTATTTGAACAGCTTATCTTGAGAGTCTTGGTAAAAGAAATTCTTACCAAATATAATAATCCCCACCCCAGCATATCACCGAGGTCCTTGTCGATTTGATGGCTGAGAAGTGCGGGCTGGACGCCGCAGGACAGCAGGATCTCAAGAAGGTGATGGCTGCGATTTGGGAGTGCTGCTCCTGATGTGTACAACGTCAGGGGTCACGCTAGAGAAAAGACAACATCTTTTTATCAGGAGGTGTGAGTGAAAGAGGGGAAGGGTGGTCTATCTTTTTGCCAATGGATAATAATCTTACAGAATTACTTTTTTTTTTTTAATAATACGGACTATAGGTAATTATGGCATTTATGTTGTGGTTTTCTTTCTGTGAATCATTGCCGTCCATCAAACTGGTAGTTTGCTTACCAAATGTTCAGGTAATTTCCATTGCAACATGACAAGCACAGTACCATTGTCAGAATTAATTTAAACCAATAAACTTTCTATCAGCCACAACATGCTTTGTATACTCTGTCCTGTCTTTGGTGAGTTTATATGGAACAATAATCACATGGATGTGTGACTTATGAACACTCCAGAGACATATGTTCACCAGAACAAACACTCTTTATGATGTGTCTGTGGGGTACTTTGGTAGTCATCTCGTTTACAATTTCTGAATGAGGTGGCTGATGGCTGTTGTTATGGAGGCTCAGATTTAACCCGTTTAATCATTTTTTTCCTTAAATTTAATAACATGTGCAACACATAACACCTAGGCATGGTGATAAGTGTGTTCAGAACTTAATTACTATTTTCCAAGTAACAACTCAACTTTCATTACCGTACAAAAGGTACTCGGGCACTATATATTGTAGTTTCCTATCAATGACAAAAAAACATAAATGTCAGTGCAGGCAGACATATACTGTGCCTTAAAACTTACAAAAGGTAGTAGGTCAATTCATACTGTGTAGTACTAAAAGTGACAATAGTTATTTCACAGTCTCATAACAATAGTCTCATAAAACAGCTTCAATAAATGTTAGTTACCAGTAGAGGTAAGTGTAGTAGTTCAGCTAAGGCAATTTGTGTGAACCAATCCTAAAGCATGACTTGGGCACGCACCTGTAGAAAAGGAGTAGTTAGCCTCAGCAGGAAGTGATTGATGACTGGTGTTGGCGTGGGTTATCACCAGTACGGTGGCCGACGCGTGCAAATCACAACGGCAAATCCGGAACACAACGGCAAGTTCAAAAAACACAAACGCAAAGTTCAAACACAACAACAAAGTTAAAAAACACAACAGCAAGTCAGAAAACACAACTGCAAGTCGGAAACACAAATGCAATACAGAATACACAACAGCAAGAGAGAAAACACAATCGCAAATTGGAAACCACGATTGCAACTCCCAAAAACACAACAACAATAACCAGAAATCACATTAGAAATGTGTCAACCGGAAAGGGATTTACTACTTGTTGAATCTAACTGATCTAGTCAAAAAAGGATTTACCAAGATTCGCTCAAAAGGTTAAGTCTGGTTTATTGTGAAAAACATACGAGCGCAAGGACTTCCTGAACAACGCAACAAGGGTGGTATCCAGCGAAGTGCCGGCTCTGTCTTTTGCTGTGCCTTATATGCAGTCAAACACAGGTACGGTGCTTCCAGGAGTGATTGGCTACTCCATTGTACGTCATATGAAATGGCACAGGCGTGGCCAAGAGTACAGACATGTGACATGAGAAAAAGGCAGCAATTGGGGACAAAGGATGACAAAGGATGGTTATTCTGTTGTAGACAGATGGCCTCCTGGAAGCCATTTTGTATGTTAGCACAGCTATGTGAATATTTGGGGGAGGTGATGAATTACAAAAGGAGAGAGAGGACAAAGGTTTAAGGTGTTTGGATGTAAATTCCTCAACAGGCAGCTATAGTGTCAATAACAGTGGGACATGTGCGGGAAGCGAATACTCAAATTAATTTGAAATGATACGTTTAATGACTGGGTTTAAGAATGGAACTATTTTTCTCCCACATGCAGGAGCCTATCTTGCCTCCTGCCAGTCTGTTATCTTGCCTCCTGCCAGGCTGTTGTTATAAATAAGAAGTTCTTAACTACTTTTAGAGTCTTAACTAAGTTAAGAACTTCTTATTTATAACAACAGCCTGGCAGAAGTCAAGATAACAGACTGGCAGGAGGCAAGATAGGCTCCTGCATGTGGGAGAAAAATAGTTCCATTCTTAAACCCAGTCATTAAACGTATAATTTCAAATTAATTTGAGTATTCGCTTCCCGCACATGTCCCACTGTTATTGACACTATAGCTGCCCAATCAGATTCAACAAGTAGTAAATCCCTTTCCGGTTGACACATTTCTAATGTGATTTCTGGTTATTGTCGTTGTGTTTTTGGGAGTTGCAATCGTGGTTTCCAATTTGCGATTGTGTTTTCTCTCTTGCTGTTGTGTATTCTGTATTGCATTTGTGTTTCCGACTTGCAGTTGTGTTTTCTGACTTGCTGTTCAATCAATCAATCAATCAAAGCTTTATTTGTATAGCGCATTTCATACCCAGAGGCAACACAATGCGCTTTACAGAGAACAAGGGAGGTGGGCATACGACCCACTCTCTACATATTCCAGATATGCTTCCACAATGCTGTTGTGTTTTTTAACTTTGTTGTTGTGTTTGAACTTTGCGGTTGTGTTTTTTGAACTTGCCGTTGTGTTCCGGATTTGCCGTTGTGATTTGCACACGTCGGCCACCGTACGCCAGGGCTTAAAAACAAAATTATTTTTCAATCGGTTCGCTCCGAGCAGAACCAGCATATTTAACGTTTCCGTTCTTGTGTTTCGCCACCAACATAGCGTTCCTGAACCGGTTAAGAACGATAAATAACGTTCCGTTCCTTGTTCCGGGGGTGTAAGCCTATTAAAGGACAATGCTCGTTTTTGACAACCTGGACCTTATTTACGACATATTATAAGACGTTTGACTCACCGAGATCACTTTGGTGTAGTTCGGAGGCATGTAGAACAAATTTAAAATCCAGCGCGAGCCAGTATATCCATGTAATGGCGGTGGTCGAAGCACTTAGAATGCAGTTTCTAAAAATCTATTTTCTGCCGCGAAACGGTTGTTTTCATCAATCTGTCTTGATGAATCACTAGTTGTGCTTACATAGAGCATAGGCCTGTTGTGTTTTTTCACATGATTTCAAGTGATCTCGGTGAGTCAAACGTCTTATAATATGTAAATAAGGTCCAGGTTGTCAAAAACGAGCATTGTCCTTTAAGACTCTATAGGCCTACAGCAGGGGTGGCCAACCCACGGCTCGCGAGCCGCATGCGGTTCTTGGCCCGTCAATGTGCGGCTCCTCCATCCATTTATTTTAAAAAAAGTTGGCTTGCGACTCTTCTATCCTTTCATTAAAAAAAAAAATTCATTCATTCCATAACAACATTTCTCTCTCTCTCTCTCTCTCTAGTTTCGCTGTGCATTTCTTCCAGTCCATTTTAGTTTATTGCAGATTTGTCATAAAATCATATGATTCGTTTCGCTAGGTCACGAGGAAGAACGTGAGAACCACGTCAAACCAATCATATAGGTAGCAAATCACCTTGGTAACAAAATAATTGTAAACAAAATAATTTGCTTTGCGTGGGTCATTCTCTTTTACGACAAAAGCTAACGTAGCCTAGGCTACTGTACACAACCAAAGAATTGCTGGAAAGAAATGCGCAGCGAAAAGAAAATATGAAGAAGAACACAGGACATTTTTTACCCAAGTCATTTTTTCTTCATAGAACGTAATGGTAAGCCATTCTGTCTGATATGCCAGACATCATTGGGACATTTCAAAGCCTCAAATCTCCAGCCCAGTCCAGCCCAACCCAGCCCAGTCCAACCTAACCCAGTCCAGTCCAGCCTAACCCAGCCCAGTCCAGTCCAGCCTAACCCAGCCCAGTCCAGCCTAACCCAGTCCAGCCTAACCCAGCCCAGTCCAGCCCAGCCTAACCCAGTCCAGCCTAACCCAGCCCATCCCAGTCCAGTCCAGCCTAACCCAGCCCAGTCCAGACTAACCCAGCCCAGTCCAGACTAACCCAGCCCAGCCCAGTCCAGCCTAACCCAGCCCAGCCCAGTCCAGTCCAGCCCAACCCAGCCCAGCCCAGCCCAGCCCAGCCCAGCCTAACCCAACCCAACCCAACCCAACCCAACCCAGTCCAAAATATATAATGTCAGAAAATATCTTGTTGTATGTATTACTTTTAAACAAATTAACTTTAAATGTATATTTAATGGACAATAACGTTTTTCTTCTTATTTTAGACTGAGGTGCCTTGGGATTTTAAGTACTTATGAAGGGTGCGGTGACTGAAAAAAAGGTTGAGAAACGCTGGTATATACCATATATACCAGCGTATCAACACCAACCAATATTTTCTTGTATTGTTGCTTTTTTATTCTGCGCATATAGGCCTATTGTTTGTTTTTATTTCGTTTTATGTTATTTATTTATTATGTATTAACTTATGTCTTGCCACCTACCTGTACAGCACTTTGGCTCGACCACAGTCGTTTTTAAATGTGCTCTATAAATAAAATTTGAGTTGAGTTGAGATAGCAAACAAAAATATTCTCTTGTGGCGATACACATTTCAGAGACATCCACCAGACTGCTGCTGCTTGTATGCCTATACGACAGCAAATATAATTTAGTGCAAAACATTTAATAGGCCTATCTCTTGATCACTAGGCCGATAAAAAGCCCTTATCTGACTGGAAGTTATAGCCATTCAATGGAGCGCTTCGTTAGGCCTACTCGGGGCCTATTCAGACGGCACTAGGCCTATAGGCTACGACTGTATCCACACGCTAATAATCTCTAACCATACCATAAACATCTGAACTAGGCTATGCTGTGTTGTTGTAATATCTAAATCTCTTCATTTCGCTAAGCAAGCATTTAAGATCCCGACTGCCTAGGCTACATTACAAAAACAGGACAAGAAGTAGGCTACAAATTTAATACATTTAATTTAGCCTATTCGGCCATAAAAGGCTCAGCTTTTTTTTTTTTCTTCTTTTTAAAAATTATTTATAGGCCTACTACAAAGAACGAAAAAATAACATTATTAAAGGTATAATATGTTATATGTGGATTAAAATAAACATTTTTTCAAAGGCTGCAGAGTAAAAGTATTGCTTTTCCCTGAAAAATTATATTTTGTCTGAAATTATTACATTATAAAATTTTGACGGCCCGACAATGACACTCTGTTGATATCATACCAGCCAATAGTATAACTGCATTGGTACTGTGCGCTGGGTTGCCAGGTACTATTCTAGCTTCACCACTGTGAGATTAGCAGTAGCCAGCAAACGTTATACTTCCATGAATTAGCAGCATTATAGATGTTGGTTAGCATCAAGTGTGTGTGCGACTATAAAACGATGGTTACATATTGTAACCCTAGTTCTATGAGTGGAGCGGAGCCCCACAGAGCTAGCTCCTATTGGCTAGCGAAACCCAGCTAGCTACATTGACTGAAGAAAAAAACATACATGCACCTGTGTCCAGCCAAGTCCGGTGCACCACTGTATAAGCGGGCAACGCCCGCACATCTGCTCCTAACCGAAATTTTCAGTGAGCAGACTGCGGGGTCAGCAAGTCCGTTCCCTGTAGGGCTCCGCTCCACTCATAGAACTAGGGTTACAATACGTAACCATCGTTCTATTTCGTGGAGCTCCGCCCCACAGGGCTAGCTCCTATTGGCATAAGCGGAGCTACACGACCGCATCATACACTCTTGCTGGCCCCAGTAAAGGAAAAGCCAGTCAGGACACAAGCCAGGGCTCCAAGGCGAGACCATACTAACAGTTGATCCGACCCAAGCACTGGCCCCACCCCGCCACACTCAGTCTATCACAGCCGAGGGCAAGGAGAGGTACGTGGGGCAAGAGCTGGACCAAAGCCAGTCCCAGCCTCACTCATAAACAGGAGCGGAACGTCACTAGACTACCTTAGCTGAACCGGTGAGACCTGCGTGTGTCACGTCTGCTTTCCTAGCAGGAAAAGACCCCGCGGCTCGAACCGGTTCTCCAGTAGAGGCGAGACCTGCCGTGGTCCATTCTGACTCTTTCACAGAATACCCGGCGGCTCGAGCCGAACACCTACATGAAACATCCTGTCTAACGCTGGCTCGCACCGGCGGCTGTGTTTAGCACAGATGACGCCACAGAGACAGAGGACATGGATAAAAGGTAATAACGGACAAAAGGAGATGGGGACCACCAAGTCGCCGCCGCACAGATGTCCTCCACTGACACACCATTGAATAGGGCAACTGAGGTGGCCACACCCCTTGTGGAGTGTGCCCGAACAGTACCAGGCAGAGGGCGACCCGCAGTCACGTAAGACTGGGCGATGCCCTCACAGATCCTATGGGAGAGACGCTGTTTCGACAACGGAGAACCCACCTTCCCCGGGCCGTGGCAAACCAACAACTGGGGGATAGTGCGGAGAGCAGCCGTGCTCTGGACATAACACGTCAACGCACGCACAGGACACAACAAATGCAGACGGGCCTCTTCCTCGCTCGCATGAGGTGGAGGATAGAAGGCTCCCAGCTCCAAATCCTGTGCTCTATAGGCACCCCGGACCACCTTCGGAACGAAAGATGGATCCGTGCGCAACACAGCTTTGCTCCCATCACCCGCGATGAGAAAAACGGTCAATGCCCTCAGATCACTGACCCTTAATCGAAAGCCACTTGAGAGATATCTGCTCCATTGGTTCGAACGGCGCTTTACATAGCGCATCCAGAACCAAGAGCAAATCCCAAGGCGGCGCCGCAGCCTTACGCACAGGGCAATGACGGCGCGTGCCGGCTAGGAAACGTTTAACCAGGGGATGCCCGAAAACCGTAGTTTTGGCGAACCCCTCATTGCATGCGGAAATAGCACACGCATACACCTTGATAGTGGATGCTGCCAAACCGCCACCATGATCCATCAGGTGCTGAAGGAATTCCAAAATCGCCTCAACCGAGCATGACTCGGGAGCGAAGTCCCTTTCCTCACACCAACACGCAAAAGCAGCCCATTTGCCAGAGTAAACCAAGGCAGTGGAAGCCGCGAGCGCACTCTGAATTGTACAGATCACGGCCGGAGAGAGTCCCCTATCAGACAATCTCCGCCATTCAAGAGCCAGGCCACCAGCGGCCGTCCCAAGACCGGATGTGCGCAAATTGAGCCCTCCGCCTGGGACAGAGCGTTCGGCCAATGAGGGATGTGCCACGGTTCAACAGTAGTCATGGCCATCACTTCTGCATACCATCTCGCCCAGTGGCGGTCCGGCGCTATCAGTATTACTGATGCACCCTCTGACCGCACCCTGGCCAACAATGGTAAAATCAGCCCCATTGGCGGGAAAACATACAGCAGCGCCCCCGGCCACGCATCCACGCCCAGCGGAGGCTGGTCCTGCTGTTTCAGAGAGAACCAGAGGGGACACTTTGCGTTCTCTCTCGAAGCGAAGAGATCCACCCCTGCTCTGCCGAACCGAGTCCAGAGCTGAGCCACTATCTGAGGATGTAGGCTCCACTCGTCCGGGTGAGGCCCCCCCGAGACATCAGGTCTGCCCCGACGTTCAGACGGCCGGCAATGTGCCGCGCTGTCAGTGACCGGAGACTGACATGAGCCCATCGCCACAGCGTCATCGCCAGACGGTGAAGCGCTGGCGAGCGGACTCCCCCTTGTCAGTTGATGTAAGCTACTGTGGTCTGGTTGTCTGACCGCACCAGCACATCGCGCCCCTGTACCAGGTGTACAAAGTGGCGCAATGCCAGTAGCACCGTCTCCAACTCCAGGAGGTTGATGTGGCGCCGTTCTCCGACGGCCCACAAACCACCTACGGCCTGGGACAGACATGTACCACCCCAGCCGCTGAGAGACGCGTCTGTGAAGACAGCGACGTGAGCCGACACCCTGCCTATTGGAACACCGTGCGCTATTACGCGCCGGTCCCTCCAATAGTCGAGGTCTGCTGACAACGACCCCGGCATCCGCACAAGGCGAAGCCGCGCGAACCATCTCTGCACGCACCTCATGTGAAGTAGGCCCAGTGACACTACCACATGAGAGGCTGCCATGAGACCCAGAAGGCGCATGATCGACAGAACCGCAATCTTTTGAGAAGGACGGCAAACGCTGAGACTCTTCACCAGTGTTTCCCTCCTTGAATCGGATAGCCGTGCTCTCATGGCGCTCGTGTCCAGATTGATACCTAGGTAAACAATCTGACGGGCCGGCCACAGAGCGCTCTTCTCCCAGTTGACTGCAAACCCCAGGTCGGTGAGATGCCTCACCACCGTGGCGGTATGCGTCAGAGCCAACAAAGGCGACGGAGCCAGTACCAACAGGTCGTCCAGGTACGCCAGGATCCTGATGCCCTGCCGGCGTAGTGGTCTCAATGCCGCCTCCACACAATTGGAGAAGGTTCTGAGCGGCAGCCTGAGCGGGACGCGGTATCACTGTCTCCACTACACCCGTGAAGGGCGGGGGGGGGCAACAAAACTGAATGAGATACCCTTCCCGTAGAACACGCTGCAACCAGCTGTCCAGGAGACATCTCTCCTGCCAGACTGTGAAGCGGTTGGAAAGAGGTTGTGCCGGAGATCGCGGGAACAAATCGAGGAACCTGCCATAGTTCAATTTGGCCCTGACCGCCACCGGACAGCTGAGAAACTGTGCTGTCCTGGCCCAAGGCGGGCCATCCTCGAAAGGGAGAGGAAAAATCACCATTGGGAGTTCCATGTCCCTGAACAGCGCAAGGATGAATGGCATTCCTGTCAAGAAGCACTTTATTCATAAAAAGAGGAAGTGAGACGACACCGCATTGCTAACAAGCCGCCGTTGCTAATCCCATTGCGAGAAAATGGCGGAGTGTTGCAATGCGGGAAACCCCACCTTCTCATTTGCATGATCTGTCAAGATGCCGTCTTTCGCAGACCGACAAGACGGGACATGAGAGGCGGGCAGTGATTTCTCACCAACATCACACAAAGCGGCTAGGCGAAAACCATGCGACTGGTGCACGTTGTGAGATGAAGTGTGGATATCAGACACCATAGGCCTGCTCCTTTTAGCTAAAGGCCGAGCGTTGGTATCACACACACTGACGGAGCGGCGCCTCGGCTGCTCATGAAAATAGCTAGCCGAGGCTGCTGTCAAACCATCACCCTCTTTACCTTGCCTATCCCCGGTGGCAAGTGAAAACGTTTTAACTGCCGAAGCAGAAAAACGTGCCACTGTCCCAGCCGGAGGCTCAGTAAACATGGAAGTATTCTCACTGACCGGTGAGCATGAAAACTCTCTACCTGTCGAACACACAGGGAGAGGCTCGAATGCTCGGCCCGAATGAACGAACGCCGTCTGGGGGTCTAGCGCATCTTTTTCGCTGCTAAACCCCGCCAGCGGTCGGTCCCGAGAAAACTCCGAACAGGGCAGTACAGCCATAGCACTTGGCCTGGGCGCACACATCCCCTCTGTTAAAAACCCAAACGGTCTGTTTAGAACAGGGGCGGCGAGACCTGCCGTGGTCAAATCTGACTTCTCACAGGGGACCCGGCGGCTCTAGCCGAATATATTACATTCGCTGAACTGGCGAGAGCTGCGCACGTCACGTCTGCTTTCTTAGCAGGAAAAGACTCCGCGGCTCGAGCCGGTCTTCCAGCTGCGGCGAGACCTGCCGTGGTCAATTCTGACTCTTTCACAGAAGACCCAGCGGCGGCTCTAGCCGAGAACATTCCAGTAGCTGAAACAGGAGGAGATGCGGACTGTACATGACAACCAGCTTGATAACGTTGCATTGTGTTTGCTTTATTCCTCAACAGGGAAACTTGCTCACCGCCGCTCTGAACAGAGTGTGGTGTGGGCACAACACAGTCACGCATCTCCACGCACCGTCAATAGGTGCGCCTCTTCCTACCCCAAGCCGGAGGCGGAGCGGTGGGCGCGCTTGAAGACACCGGTCCGGTCCAGGCACCCTGGGCGGGGTAGGCAGGGGGAGGTCGCGGGGGAGGAGCCGCGTGCGCAGTCCAGGAGCCCGGGCGAGCCGGTCCATGGGCCATAGCGGGGCGGGACCCCGTGGCAGGTTGTTTAGCCTTGTGTGTTCGCCAGCGCTTGCTCCTGGTCGCGGCAGCATCAACCGGAGCACGCGGACGTGCCGGCACACTGCGCTCCCCCGGAGCAGCGAGGTGGCGAGCGAGGAGGATGTTAGACACAAACAACCCAAACAACCCCTCCCTACTGACCGGTGAATTGAGGAGGACACCTTTGTTTTCCTCGTGCAGACGAGTCAGGGAGAGCCATAGGTGGCGCTGCTGCACCACCGACGTGGCCATCACTCCACCCAGACAGGAGGCGGAGATTCTCACAAGCTGAGCAACGGCTCCGGCGGCTTCGGCCATCTCCGCTCTCCTGTCTTCATACATAGAGGTGGGGGTTTGCTCCGTAGCCAGCTGGCCAATGTAAATGGCCAGCATAGCAATGGAGGAGAAGGCAGCCACGGCCTGCGCGGCCAGCGAAAAACCTTTGTCGGCCAAGGACAGGGTTGTCTTGTCCTTGACGTCCGGCATGAGAGGCTTCCTGGCCGAGCCCCAGGCGGAGGAACCAGGCACCAGGACCGCTGCAATGTCGGGTTCCAGAGGAGGAGAGCCGATAGCTGCTACGTCAGTCCAGCCGGTTACCCTCGTAGCTCTGCTGAACTGGCGAAGCGGACCTCTGATGGCCAACGGCCGCTCCCATTCAGCCTCGACGAATGCATCCAGGTCAGGCATAGCCGGCAGGAGACGAGGAGCAGGCTGGGAGGGACGCCCGTAGCAGACGGAGCTCCACAGGGGGAGCCCCGTAGTCGCAGCAGCCTCCGGGACGGAGATACCGAGGTGATGCGCGGCTCTCTCCAGCAGCTGGGGCAGGTCACGGTCGAAGGAACCCTGTCCCGGGAAGGAGGCGCCACTAGCCGTAGTGGCTTCTGACGCAGAGAGACCCTCGTCTGCCTCGGAGAGCTCTTCCTCATCATCCGTAGGCGGGAGGGAGGTAATCGGAGCCGCCGGTTGTTGCGGGGGCGCGCCGATGTCCTCGCCGACCAGCTGGGCCAGACCTTCAGTCTCCAGCGGCGGCAGAGCGAAGAAATGCGCCCGGAGCATCCTCTCTATGGGGTCCAGTTGGGCGCAGATCTCGCAGGCGGGGGACGGAGCCAGACCCACTCTGGTGTGCTGCGGCCCCAGACAGCAGAAGCAGAGGTGGTGTCCCACGTCGCTGTAGCGGGAGCCGCAGACACAGAAACGATCCGGCGGATCAATCGGTCATCTAGGGACGCCGCCAGCTCCGCTTGGGTCCACTGAGTAGACATTCTTATCTTGATCTCTCTTCTTTCAGTACAATGTGAGCTGAAAATTTCGAAGGAGCAGATGTGCGGACGTAGCCCGCTTATACAGTGGTGCACCGGACTTGATTGGACACAGGTGCGTGTATGTTTTTTTCTTCAGTCAATGTAGCTAGCTGGGTTTCGCTAGCCAATAGGAGCTAGCCCTGTGGGGCGGAGCTCCACGAAATAGAACGGCAGCTTTTCCGTCCACTTCCGCTCACTCTTTTCAGCTAAACCTTTGGTAAAATGGTTGAGTTTTGTCATCCTGCTTCTCCGCCTGAGCCTCAGCGAACCGTGCGATCCGAATCTCAAAAGCTCAGTGACCGAAGAGGGAGCAAAAGTTGGATAAATATCGGGCCAGCCTTTGCTCGTTGGACAGAGTTCATGGAGTTTCATGGGATAAAGTCACATGGTGACATGGCTACTTTTCTAATAGACCGGTAAGCTAGCTAACTAGCTATCGTTATCTTTCTTGGAATCTGCATAGCCAGACCTAACATTATCTCCACACTACAGTATCTAACATAACTTATTACATAGCACTCTGAAATACTTGGCTGTGATTACTGAGTAGTGTAACGTTATGTTCCTCGCGGAGTGAAGATCTTATCACAGTATGACTGAAACAGTGCATTCTCTGGCATTTTGGCAACCAATACGTTGTGTTGTTGCAGTTCTTATCTTTAGACACTTGGGGGAAATAATCCACATACTACATATTCTACCTTTGGCAACCAATACGTTGTGTTGTTGCAGTTCTTATCTTTAGACACTTGGGGGAAATAATCCACATACTACATATTCTACCTTTAACCGGTTTTAAAGATGTCAAATTAACGTTTCTGTTCTGGAACAATTAAAGACCATTTCGTTTTCGTTCCTGTTTCTGTTCCTCGTAATAAATACTGTTCGTTTTCGGTTTTCGTTTCCGTTCCTTGAACCGGTTCGGAGCCTTGTTATCGCTGTCCCGAGTCTGAAGGTAAATCATTTTTTAATTTGTTTAATTTAGCTTTGTTTCACAAAGTCCTGGTTAACATTATGGTGAATGTTCATATACAGACAGTGTGAACAAAGAGTTGCAACCTCGGTCGCAGTAGGAAGGGGCCACCACTTATGACTGGTGCAACCGGCTCCAGGGGGCGTGATGATAGAAAATGATCTAATTAGTGTGAATGCTTTAGAGCTTTATCCAGTTCTTTATAGTCAGGTGGGCTAGCTTGCAAAAGCTAGCCCAACTTGTGATATTCCCACTATTTCTTTCTTTATTAGGTGGGCTAGCTTGCAAAAGCTAGCCCAACTTGTGATATTCCCACTATTTCTTTCTTTCTTTATTATTATTCTCCCCGTTTTTTGTCTCCTTTATAACTTCTTCATACTTTGTGCTAGAAACTTCATTCAAACTTTAAAATGTTCACGATGTTTAGGTCTTTAACGGATGTATTCAGATTTTTGATAGTTTTTATAGTTTTCTAGTAATTTAACTTTTAATAGTAATTTTTGTGCCATTGAAACTGCTGGTGGAATGTTCAGTATCATTATGTTTTTAGAGTGGTGGCAGCTGTTGCTTTTAAAATATTTACACATTTTGTAAACTGCTGGCACTCCTACAGTTTTGAAAGCTCACACACTTATTATACATCAAAACTTTCACACAACTGTGCTGATTCGTACAATGTAAGTATCTAAGCCGTGTGACTTATAATTTTCGCTGTATGACGATTTGTTCGGCAACTGCGCTCTCCATTGAAACGTATGGGCCCACACTCTACCTTTTCAGCTGCTAATTTTGCATTTTTACCCTTTTTCTAACCCGTCGCCATGCCTACAGTTTTTAAGCTACACGGACATATCATAGCCTAAAATGTTCAGCATTTTCTCAGGATTCCTACGGTGTCAATATCTAGGCTGTGACCTTTATACTTTTTGTGAGAGAGCTGTCTGAAGCCAACATGCCTTTCCATTGAAGTGAATGAGGGGATGCTCATAGTGTCAGTTGGGATTGGAATTTGGGGACACGTGCAGGCTCTCTGTACAGGCACCCTTTTATGACTACTGTGGTAGCATTCATATTCATTTCTTCCTTCCTTCCTTCCTTCCTTCCATCCATCCATCCATCCTTCCTTACTTCCTTCCTTTCCTTTCCTTCCTTCCTTCCTTCCTTCCTTCCATCCTTCCTTCCATCCATCCTTCCTTCCTTCCTTCCATCCTTCCCTCCTCCCATTCCTTCCTTCCTTCCGTCTTGCTTTCTTTCTTTGTTTCTTTCCTTCCTTCCTTCCATCCTTCCCTTCTTTCTTTCTTTCTTTCTTTCTTTCTTTCTTTCTTTCTTTCTTTCTTTCTTTCTTTCCTTCCATCCTTCCTTCCATCCTTCCTTCCTTCCCTTCCTTCCATCCTTCCTTCTTTCTTTCTTTTCTTCATTCCTTCCTTCCATCCTTCCTTCCTTCCATCCTTCCATCCTTCCTTCTTACTTTTTTTCTTTCCTTCCTTCCTTCCTTCCATCCTTCCTTCCATCCTTCCTTCCTTCTGTCCTTCCTTCCCTCCATCCTTCCTTCCATCCTTCCTTCCGTCCTTCCATCCTTCCCTCCTTCTATTCCTTCCTTCCTCCCATCCTTCCTTCCCTTCTTTCTTTCTTCCTTCCTTTCTTTCTTTCTTTCTTTCTTTCTTTCTTTCTTTCCTTCCATCCTTCCTTCCTTCCTTCCTTCCATCCTTCCTTCCTTCCTTCCTTCCTTCCATCCATCCATCCTTCCATCCTTCCTTCCTTCCTTCCTTCCATCCCATCCCATCCCATCCTTTCTTCCATCCTTCCCTTCCATCCTTCCTTCCTTCTTCCTTCCTTCCTTTCCTTTCTTCCTTCCTTCCTTCCTTCCTTCCTTCCCTTCCTTCCTTCCCTTCCTTCCTTTCTTTCTTCCTTCCTTATAATCAAAGAAATATTCAGAATGACACTCTTTTTCAGGCTGCAAACTCATATTAATATATTTTCTCCTCTTTCAGCTATTGAACTCAATAAAACTATGAGTTATGATGAGTGGTCTAGTCTATTTTTGAGTGTAGTACTAGCAGTACTTATAACAAACACCTACTGCAACACCTCCACAGCTACTGCTCCACCCGGGGTGGGCTATAGACACATGGTCTCCAATGAGGGGTGCATGCGGATGGCCTGGCAATCACTGACCTGCCCCCCACAACCTCTGACCTGAGGGGGCGGAGTCTCGCCACCACGCCACTATCCACGCCACGGTCCCCACATCTCAGACCCTGATTTGGCTAAAGACGCAGTTTTCACTGTTGGGTGCATGGAGATTGCCCGGATGTCAGTGCACTGCCCCCGACCTGCTCTGACCGGAGGGGGTGGAGTCTCGCCATCACGCCACTATCCTTGCCACGGACCTCACAACACAGCCTCTGAGGTGGCTAGAGACAGGCAGGTGTGTAGCCCGGCATGGCCTACACTGTCCACGACCGGCTCTGACCCAAGGGGGCCGAGTCAAGCCACCACGCCACTGAACATGCTACGGACACCACAACTCAGTCCTTGAGTGGGCTGGAGACACATGGTCTTCCCTGGTGAAGGCAGGTGGATAGCCCGGTGCGGCCCACACTGTTCACGCCTGGCTCTGAACCAAGCGGGCGGAGTCACGCCACCACGCCACAGACCCCACAACTCAGCCCCTGATTGAGCTAGAGACACACAGTCTTCACCAGTGGGTGCAAGGAGACTGCCCAGAGGTCTTCATGGTGGAGTCAGGTAGGTGGCCCGGAGAGGGGTTCACTGTCCCCGACTGGCTCTGACCTGAGGGGGTGGAGTCTCACCACCACGCCACTATCCACGCCACGGGCCCCACAACTCAACCCCTGAGTGGGCTAGAGACACAGTCTTCATTGGTGGATGCATGGAAATTGCCCAGATGTGACTGTACTGTCCCCGATTAGCTGTGACCCAAGGGGGCGGGGCCTAACCAGCACGCCACTATCTACGCCACGGGCCCCACAACTCAGCCCCTGAGTGGGCTAGAGACACACGGTCTTCACCGGTTCATACACTGTAAGTATCTAAGCTGTGTGACTTACCGTTTTTGAGGTATGACGATTTGTTCGGCAACTGCGCTCCCCGTTGAAACATATGGTGCCGCACTAACTTTTGAGCTGCTCATTTTGCATGTTAACCCTTTTTCTAACTTGTCGCCATGCCTACAGTATTCTGGTCCCTGTGGCTAAATTGCATGGTTTTGGCGCCACTACTGGTGGATGTTATTATCTATCTGAACTTCCGGTCAGTCAGTGGAGTCTCCGTTTTTGACAGAGAAACAGAGTTGGAGAATTTAATGTGTTCTTTCTCTTCTTGATTTCGCCCTTGATTTGGAACAGTCTGTAAGTAGCAACAGGATATTTATCTGTCTATTGCTTGGATTGCTGTGATAAGATGCCAGTTTGGTTTGTTTTAGTATGTTATAGCCACTCTAGCTGTTGTTTATGCTAGCAATGCAACGTTACTAGCTAGCTGTTAACCCTAGCCCTGCCGTTAGCTACCTGTATTGTGTAGAGATTATTATTGATATTAAGTGTTGTGCCTTGGTAGTTTGGTGGTTCATTTGGTGTGTATCTTGTCACATGGAACATTTAATTAGGATGCATTCATGTCATGTAATTATCAGTTGCATTGTCTCATGCGTTTTCATATTCATATGGTTGTTTGTTGTCTCATTCTTGCTTCTGTAAAGGCACCTAAACTGTCACTGCCGTCTCGTTTATTGGAGTATGTTTAGCTCTCTGTCTGAGCTGTGTAGGCTACTATTACACATGGTCAGGGCAGAAGATACAGTGTTTAAGCTATACAGACATATTATACATAGAAATGTTCTGCAAGTTCTCAGGATTCCTATGGTGTCAATATATAAGCTGTTATATTCATAGTTTTCTCATGCAGGCACGCAGCCAGCTTGGGACATACACACACGCGCACAGAGACACACACACACACTGAATGACACCCCAGTCACCACTGTTGACTCCTTCCACTTCCTGGGCTCCACCATCTCCCAGGACCTCAAGTGGGAGCTATACATCAGCTCTCTCACCAAAAAAAGCACAGCAGAGGATGTACTTCCTGAGGTAGCTGAAGAAATTCAACATGCCAAAGGCAATGATGCTACTCTTCTACACGTCCATCAAAGTCCATCCTCCCCTCCTCCATCACCATCTGGTTCTCCGCCCCAAAAGATAAAGCTAGACTGCAACGCATCATCCGCTCAGCTGAGAGGGTGATCGGCTGTAGAATGCCACCCCTACAGTACCTGCACGCCTCCAGGCCCCTGAAACGGACTACCTACTGTCGAAAAACTGCTATTACTCTGGTTTAATTGTAAAAGATAAAAGGAAATGCAGACACTTTCTCAAATTATGAATTTAACACAGTAAAACCAAACACTAAAACACTAAAAACAAACAATGACATTAACACAAATTACATCACACTTTAGGGCGCATCACAGAACTTGTCATGACCTGGCTCAAATGGCCACAACAAAAAGGAGACACACCACGGTTCAAAGTATAACAAAATATTTATTAACCAAACATATTTTCAGGGATCTTTGTCTCATACAGTTTGTGCAAGTGACATGCATACATAGTTGTTACGCGTGTGCACACTAGATAAAGGAAGTAGTACTGTAAGTGAAAACCACAGTAGTGGTAAAGGTAGAACTGATTAGTTTTGAAAACACTCAAGTGCAAAACCACAGTAGTGGTTAACTGAACTGATTTAATACTCAAGTGTTAGGTTAACTGAACTGATTGGTTTAACTACTCAAGTGTTATGTTAACTGAACTGATTGGTTTAAATACTCAAGTGTTATGTTAACTGAACTGATTGGTTTAAATACTAATAAGTGAACTGTTTAAATACTTAACTGAACTGATTAAGAAGAACTACACAATAGGCTACAACATATTTACACAAAAATAATCAAATTAAATTACAAGGAGGCCATCAATTACACCGCCACTTTCGGTTGCCACCACCCGGCAGGGAACATTGGTCAGTCCATTGGGAAATGTTTGTTCCCAGAGAGGTCCCTTGATTGTGAGGGTGGAGTCATCCACCAGAAGCACCTCCTTTTCCCCACTTTGGAGCACCATCACCCCCAATATCTCCACCTCCCTATGGACTCTGTGCTGATGCTGTTGAAAGCAAACATTTTGGTTTCAGTCAGGATTTTTGCACACACATTTGATGATAATAACAGTTTTAATATAAAGATCATGCTGACGCCATCAAGTTCGTAAAAGAACTCCAGCACAGAAGAGAGAGGAACAGAGAAAATCCGTGGGGGATAGGCAGCACACTGGATTCTGCTGGAAGACATTTTGGACAGCCTGCAGGAAAAAGAAACATAAATGGTGAAATAGTGGCATCGGCGTTTCTCATTGATGCACACTTGACCGGGGTGTAAAATAAAGCACTATAGCCTATAGAGTCAACCATACTGCCAAATAAAAAGTGTTACCTATAAGCGCCACCAGAAACGTTTGCGTTATTATTATGCAAAATACAAGTTTAAATTGCTTGTGCCACATCATTAAATGAGTTCACTCTCCCCATTACCATTTAAACTTATGCTCAGATCTCTCCACGGAATGTTGCATAGCATGACAATTTCGATAGAGTGTTGATGGCAAAGTGTGCACTTACACAACGTCTCTCAACTACGCTATATTCCAAAAGGCATTGTGCAAGTGCATTTTTCATATCTTCAAAATATCTCTTACCTTCACCATGACGTATCTCTGATGTCCATGTAGCCAGGCCAGAGCTGAACTGTGGCAGCTCTTGGAAGTAGCTGTAAGGGGCTGGGTTGGTGAGGAAGCAGGCAGGCGGCACAGCTACCAGTTCTGGAAGGACAGAGGAAAAAGTGTTACAGTACGACCATAACAAGCAAGGTAAGGCTAGCACTATAAATGCGAACTCTGATGAGTAGGCTAAATTGGCTAAGGACTTGCCACAATCATGTAGAGTATGGGAAGATCTGGTGACGAATGAAGGTAAGACCAGGATTCTTGCAGCAGTGGAGATCGGATTGAAGTCAGCTGCGCTGCTACGTCACTGATGAATGGGTATTAAGGTGATGTGCTGCACCTGCTCTGAGGTGCTGGGGTGCTTCCCACTGAGCAAAGACACGTCTAAAAGACGTCTTTTCCGGACGTCCAAAGACATCCAATTAGGAGCCAGAATGAAAGTTTTTTTAGACGTTCAGATATTGAACCCGTTCTGCACGTCCACAGACGTCTTAGAGGGGTCCAAGCCAGACGTTTGAATATTGAGGGGTCCAGCAGACGTACAAACGGGGTTCTGGACCGACGGACGTTATTAAGACATGATCTGAACGTCTCCCTGACGTTGTGTGTTTGCTGGGTTTGGGCTGGTATCCGTTGAGGTAGGCAGGGAGTAGGCTAATTTGAAATGTCTAACTGGACCTTGAAATGTCCTGTCCATCTTGTCCTCCAAGAGCCCTGTTCACAACCCCACCTTGCCATGACACTGTTACCATGGTACTAGAACTGAGCAGTTTAAAACACTGTGAAGGTAGAACTTAAGAACACTGATGGTAGGACTAAGTACAATTGAGTGGATTACTAATGTATTAACACAGGTACTATGGTAAAGGTAGAACTGATCAGTTTAAATCGCTGTAAAGGTAGAACTTATTAGTTTAACAACACTGAAGGTAGAACTATAGTGTATAACCACAGGTACTATGGTAAAGGTAGAACTGATCAGTTTAAATAACTGTAAAGGTAAAAGAACTATGTACAACTGAATGAGGTAAAAGAACTATGTACAACTGAATAGATTACAAATTTAACAGAACAGATTACTATCACGTGAGGTGCTGTGACCCCCAGCGTCCGTACCGCCGTCTGGGCAGAGGGTAAAAGGTGGGGGTGGGGCAGGAGGGCGAGGCGCTGTGACCCCCAGCGTCCGTACCGCCGTCCGGGCAAAGGGTAAAAGGTGGGGGTGGGGCAGGAGGGCGAGGCGCTGTGACCCCCAGCGTCCGTACCGCCGTCCGGGCAAAGGGTAAAAGGTGGGGGTGGGGCAGGAGGGCGAGGCGCTGTGACCCCCAGCGTCCGTACCGCCGTCCGGGCAAAGGGTAGGGTGGGGGTGGGGCAGGAGGGCGAGGCGCTGTGACCCCCAGCGTCCGTACCGCCGTCCGGGCAAAGGGTAGGGTGGGGGTGGGGCAGGAGGGCGAGGCGCTGTGACCCCCAGCGTCCGTACCGCCGTCCGGGCAAAGGGTAAAAGGTGGGGGTGGGGCAGGAGGGCGAGGCGCTGTGACCCCCAGCGTCCATACCGCCGTCCGGGCAAAGGGTAAAAGGTGGGGGTGGGGCAGGAGGGCGAGGCGCTGTAACCCCCAGCGTCCGTACCGCCGTCCGGGCAAAGGGTAAAAGGTGGGGGTGGGGCAGGAGGGCGAGGCGCTGTGACCCCCAGCGTCCGTACCGCCGTCCGGGCAAAGGGTAGGGTGGGGCAGGAGGGCGAGGCGCTGTGACCCCCAGCGTCCGTACCGCCGTCCGGGCAAAGGGTAGGGTGGGGCAGGAGGGCGAGGCGCTGTGACCCCCAGCGTCCGTACCGCCGTCCGGGCAAAGGGTAGGCTGGGGGTGGGGCACACAAAAAATATAAAAAAAACAATAAAATAAATAAATTAAATCACAAAGAGGCCATCGACCACCCCACCACTTTCCTCAACCCGCACCCGGCAAGGGACTTTGGGCAGTCCATCCGGGAAGCACTGCTGCCACACAGGTCCCGCGATGGTGAGGACGGAGTCGTCCACCAGGAGGACCTCCTTCTCTTCCCCTTCGAGGGGCATCACTCCCCAGATCTCTACCTCCCTCTGCAGAGTCTGCTGATGCTGTCGAAAGCAAACATTTTGTTTTCAGTCAGGATTTTTGCACACACATTTAATGCATAGACAGCCATTTTAAATGGAGAGCAGGCTCATATAAATAAATAACAAATAATTAGCTAGACAACGTTACTGAGCCTTTATATTGGACTTTGCATTGTGTCAATGAGGGAGTTTATTATGATTATGATTATTATTATAACTTATACCTCTCATGGACAAAAGCGTCTGCTAAATGACTTATGTAATGATACCTCTCATCACATGTTAACTTGGCTTCGCCAGCCTGATCATTTACAAATCGGGTCTGGTGAGGCCAGGCTATGAGGCTGTTCCTATCTGAGGAAGAAAAAGTGAAATAATGTACTATAGCCAATTAGTTACCTCCACTGTGGTGAACTGCGTGGAGCTCAGCACCAGCCCGAACTGCTCTGTATTTCTCCCTTTCAAGTGGGAGATTGTCACCCTTGCGCCCGTTGTCAGCTTAGCTGACAGGTTGGCCTCCCTCCAAAGGGCAACCCTCACCTGGGCCCCGTCCTGCAAAAAACAAAGCCTTCAAATGAGTGATCAAAAACATAAACCGAACCATATTGAAATGCACACCCTTAAACCCTTCCGTCCTTTCCCTCAACCAAATATTAAAAGTTAAATCAATCACTAAGCTTTGGCATGTAAAAAAAAAGTATAAGCCTAGACTAGCCTACATTTAATGAAAGTGAGTATGGTAAAATAATTATCTACCTGGCTGAGGGTGAGGTTCCTCACAGGGTATTTCCCACCCTGCCCAGTGTGAGTCCGCACCGCTTCCATCTAAATGTGATGTGACATTGAGAAGTATTGGCACTACAAAGTGGAACATGGAGTTATGTTTAATTTATGAATTTATGTTGGTGTATGGCTCAATTACTGTGTGAACTTACGGAGCTGATCGCTCCTTGAATGGACACCAGGCCTTGGGGGTTGGTGATGCCCCGAAGTGGTGTTAATGGAGACCTGGGTTTAAGGAGCTCCATGCAGTTCTCCTCCAGCTCCTTGGAGACCTCCAGCGGGGCGGTGCTGTAGAAGGCGGTCTCCTTCCAGATCTGGATACCCGGTTTGGCCCCAAACTTGAACATGCGGTAGCCCCGGATCACATATGTGCCACCTGCCTTTGAAATGAATTGAATTGAGACCTTTATTTAGACATCGAAGACAGTTTAGAGCAAGCTGATCTTTTTTTAATAATCATCCTAATCATCCTCCTCCTCATCATCATCATCGTCGGGTCGTCCACAGACGGGCCTCGCATCTTTGTCTTCAGTTATCCCGGTCCTCCATACACCTAGCGATGTCATTGGTGGTCTCGCAACAGAACAACATAGAATAACAAATTGAAACCCCAAAATACCTTTACTTTATGGGCTGCCTCCTCAAACACCACAAATGAGGTGGCGCTCTCCCCATCTGAGGCTGCCACCAGCACATTGCGGTTGAGGGCGATAGGCGTGGCATCGTCCTCGGAGATTGCCCAGCTGGTCACCTGAGGCATTTCCCTCATCCCCACGACCTTGAGGACAATCGGGCGCCTGTCAGTCCCACCGGTCCCAGAAAAAAGTTTCTGTAAAGCCATTCTGAAAATACATATTAAAATTAAATTAAAAATCTTAATATAGAAAACTCATTTGGACAAGGTGTTCAGCGGTTACAAGGTTGTATTTATTGTAAGTTGCAAGAGTGCTTTTAAGATTGTGGAACACAGAGTAGGCTACTAGGCCTAGCCTAAACATAAATTAGCCTATATTAGTGATAGTAAGTGTGACATTATTCAAACCTCATTCCATAGATAAGCCTACAGTTAACAGATTCCCAAGAACATTTGATTTATTCACTATGCCACAGACCACTGTGATAGGCCTACTGTATCGTGTCATGCGCACACCTGCCTATTCGTTCAGCACCGCCTGCTACGTTCACACCGGGCGCGGCGAGAAAATTTGCGCCGCCCAGTTCGCCCCAATCTCGCCGCGGGATCAATGGGTTGCCGCGCGAATCCACCGCAGAAAGCTCAAAAAGTTAAACTTTTGCGAATGTCGCCGCACGGCGAATCCTGGCCGCCGCGCCGCCGGGTTCGCCTGATTCGCGCCGCCTGTTCCGCCCACGCCGCCCGCCGCCCAGTTCGCGCGAATTGTATTGACTTTCTATGTAAACTCGCCGCGCGGCCGGAAAAATTTGCGCCGGTGTGAACACAGAGATCGCGGCAGACCACTGTGATAGGCCTATAGATCGTGTCATGCGCACACCTGTCTATTCGTTCAGCACATTGGACAGCGCCGGCCTTGCGACATGTCTCGCGGCAGGCCCGCGAAATATGAAATTAAACTAGAAAGTACACCTAATGATGGCATAGCGCTAGACATGGTGTTGGTTAATGAATGACAGTTTGGCTGACAAGCTTGATAATTTTTGCTAGCTATTAACGAAATTTGTTCCTCTCAAATAATTATAATTTAAGGTTGACATTGTCCGTAATTGCATTTATTTATTAAAAAGACTACTGGCAACATTGGAGGAATGTTTCGTGTAGCCTATACCAAATAAGATTGGAACAAACGTTCCTGTCAGTTAGGCAGCTAACTAACAGACTACAGCTTACTATAGTCTAGGTCTAACCTTAGTAGGCCTAATATACATATTTATCTAACTGACAGTATTATAATATAACTTAGCCTATAGCTAAACATAACATATTAGTTCTAGTTTGGCTAATTTAACAAGCCAAAATTAAACTTTACCTCACGTCAGTGTAGTTAGTCAAACTGACATTTATTAACAGTCTTTTAACTTGCCAATACCACTAATACCACTTTCCATAGGTAAAGTAACTTGTTAATTCTATACAATAAGTAGTCTAACAGTGGTTTGTTAAAAATAATCAAATAATAATTCAAAACTTAATTAGTGAGTTACCCACCTCTTCTCGAAGATCAGTTGGAGTGATGCCAGATGTCTTGCTGAGAAGTCATATATATAGCCTAGTGTCGCGCGCATTAATGTATATGCGCTATACCATGTAGCCTACAGTAATGCTACAGTATAGTTAACGGGCACTTAGGTAAAGGAATTTGTGAAATATTTATGAAATTATTATTATCAACATGTATATGTAGTTTACATTGGTTTGTTTTGATTAATAAACCAGATGGAGTCTAATGGGGGAAAAAGTCCAGCGGAAATCTTGTCACTTCTATGCATTGTGTAGAAAGCTAGTTCCCATAAATGCAGAGACCCGGCCTCTGAGTTTATGGGAACTAGCCTTTAACGTCCTTCTACACCATACATCCATATTCTACACCGACTGTAGCTGGTAGCTAGCTGTATCTCATCTAGACACGATCTCTGAAGCATATGAGGTAGCTGAAACATCAATTGAGCCTGGCCATTTACTTTCGAGACATTCATGGACAAATAATGGATCGTTCGTGACTGAAGGTGAGATGTTTTATTGTCATGCGTTATGCGGGCTATACTTCATAAGTTGTCTTCAAAAGCTTGACAGCCGAACGGATGAGGCTTAGTATCGTTCGCTAGCTATCGTTAGCCAAGCTAATCTAAGTTAACTAAAACCATGCATAGCCTAGCTAGCCAACTGTGGAGCTGACTATCCAACCGATGTTGGCCTACTGCACGTAGCTAGTTTACAGTATGAGTACAAAGCGGTGATAATCTAGCTGTAATAACTAATGTAGCGTACAAAGCAAGCTACATAACATTACATTAGCTTTTTTCTCCGCATGGGTGTCATATGAACAAAAGAGCAGTCCAGTAACGATGTTGATCATATCATAGGTGAGTAGCCTACAAGCTGCAACAAAAGGTCGTTGATACAACACGCCCATATCATGCCCTCAAACGAACGGCCCAACTCATATTTTAAGACACACACCAATATTGAACGTACAATACATATGTGTTAAAAAAGCTTGATCACTTAGAAGTTGAGACCCACCATCCCAGATTGTTCTGAAATTGCAGTTAGACACAGATGTAACAATAATTCTTTTAACATTTAAAAAACAATTTGAGATCTGAGAAATTAAGATAATTGATGGCACCAAACTGAACATTTGTTTTATTCAGAAATATTTGTAATTTCATACAATTTGGAACAATTCCTCCCTCCTCATCTCATATCCTATTTATACAGTATGATGGCATTAATTTAATTGTATCTCAGCTCTCCTCTGGATGATGCCGGCAGCTCCATGCCCCTCTACCTGTCCCCTGGGCAGGACAGCAAGCCCCACCTACCACCCACCTGGAACACAACCTGGCTGTCAGTAACCATGCCTTCCAGCTCAGTGAGTCCGTCTACAAGACCCTCATGATGAGGTCAGAACCTCCCACAGCCAATCAGAGACACTGGTCTTACAATGTCGTCTGTCTTTTCCAATCTGTTCTCATAACTGAACCCATGAGTATCAGCATGATGAGGACAGACAGATGAAGATTACTGTTAGCTATGATGCACCTCTCCTTCATGGTCTGACCAGTACCTCTGTTTTCTCTCCCCCTTCTCAGGTGAGGGTGAACACCACGCCTCTCTCCATTGAGAGGTGACAGCAAGATGTCCCATAAGCCCATGTACCTGAGGTGTGCCAACCAGGGAGAAACACCATCCAGATGACTGTCACGGCCAACACCGCCACACTATAGTAAATATATATATATGAGATTAAGAATTAAGAAATATTAAGATGGAAAGAGTGAATCTCGAGGTGGAGAAGTAGGCTAGCCTACGAAAAGAAGTTATTTATTTCAGTATTATTTCAGTGTTCCTAAGAACGGAAAGCTAGTCTAATAATTCAACAATAGCATAGGCCTACTTAAAAATGGAATAAAAAATGTAGGCCTAGCCTACTTGGTTCTACGCGTCACCCACAGCCTACATGAAACAATAAAATGCATAGTGCAAGTGCATAGACTACCGTCTGCGGGACTGTAAACGCAAAATCAAGCAGCTGACAAAGCCATTCCGCGATCTGTATACATTTAGGCTATATTTTTATATAGGCTATCTATCTATTTATCTATATTATAAGAACCTCTCAAGAGTGATCACTATTCGTCCACTGAGATAATTTTTTAATTCTGACGCTGAAGTTCCATATGCGATCTTATCATCCAATGCCATTTTCCAAGTGAATTTATCAGTCAGCAGGCAGTACTTAATTCTATAATCTGGAAGCTAACCTGCTCCGAAACAGGTTAGCTTGGCAACAGGTTAGCTTGGCAGCATGAGTTACCATGGCGATATAGCACGGTGAAAGTGATCAACTTTCCCCTCACCCTAACCCGGGTCCGTATCCTTCTCCCACCCCCACCCTACCCCCGAGCCTGCCTCTAACTGGACCCAGGCACACCTACACTCACGCTCACACACACACAGACATACACCAGTCCTGGGCTTGGATCCCCTCACCCTAACCCGGGTCCGTATCCTTTTCCTATCCCACCCTACCCCTGCCTCTACCTGGACCCAGGCACACTCACACTCACGCTCACACACACACCGACATACACCAGTCCTGGACTCAGATCCCCTCACCCTAACCCGGGTCCGTATCCTTTTCCTATCCCCACCCTACCCCAACCCCTGCCTCTATCTGGGCCCAGGCACGCACACACACACAGACACACATCAGTGTTTGCCACACCTCTCGCATGATGCTCTTAGCCTTTATTGCTCTGAAAATGTAGTTTGACGTAATGTATTGCTCTATATATGGCTTTGTGTGCTACTAACCCTGTTCTGCCTCCCCTCTCCCTAGTGCCTCTCTCTCTCCCTCCTATCTTCTAACCAGGTCCAGTGGATGCCCCACTGTCACCAGCAGACCACCCTGATTCCGATAGATACCCCTGTGTCTGCTGCAGATGTCGTAGCAAATAAGTTAACACACACACACGTACACAGACACACACCAGTCCACTTCCGGCATTAGGCCTGGACCTGGGCCCAGCTCCCTTTCCCCTCACCCTAACCCGGGTCCGTATCCTTTTCCCACCCCCACCCTACCCCCGACCCCTGCCTCTAACTGGACCCAGGCACACCTACACTCACGCTCACACACACACCGACATACACCAGTCCTGGGCTCGGATCCCCTCACCCTAACCCGGGTCCGTATCCTTTTCCTATCCCACCCTACCCCTGACCCCTGCCTCTACCTGGACCCAGGCACACTAACACTCACGCTCACACACACACCGACATACACCAGTCCTGGGCTCAGATCCCCTCCCCCTCACCCTAACCCGGGTCCGTATCCTTTTCCTACCCCCACCCTACCCCAACCCCTGCCTCTATCTGGGCCCAGGCACGCACACACACACAGACACACATCAGTGTTTGCCACACCTCTCCCATGATGCTCTTAGCCTTTCTTGCTCTGAAAATGTAGTTTGACGTAATGTATTGCTCTATATATGGCTCTGTGTGCTACTAACCCTGTTCTGCCTCCCCTCTCCCTAGTGCCTCTCTCTCTCCCTCCTATCTTCTAACCAGGTCCAGTGGATGCCCCACTGTCACCAGCAGACCACCCTGAGTCCGATAGATACCCCTGTGTCTGCTGCAGATGTCGTTGCAAATTAGTTAACACACACACACGTACACACAGACATACAACAGTCCACTTCCGGCATTAGGCCTGGGCCCAGTACCCCCTTCCCCTCACCCTAACCCGGGTCCGTTTCCTCTTCCAACCCCCATCCTACCCCTGACCCCTGCCTCTACCTGGACCCAGGCACACTCACACACACACAGACATACACCAGTCCTGGGCTCAGATCCCCTTCCCCTCACCCTAACCCGGGTCCGTATCCTTTTCCTACCCCGATCCTACCCTTGACCCCTGCCTCTATCTGGGCCCAGGCACATTCACGCACACACAGACATACACCAGTGTTTGCCATGTCTCTCCTATGATGTTATTAGCCTCTCTTACTCTGAAAATGTAATTTAATGTTATTTATTGCTCTATAAATGTTCTTAGCCGGTAGACAAACATACTCCAGGAGCTTGCTCGATCGCCTCGTTGAGAGGGGTCAGGGAAGAATTTTTACAGCTCACTTATCTGGCCCCCGGGTGATTACTGTTTTTTTGCTTCCCTCTGGAATATGTATGGGTGGGATGTCTGCCCACCTCCCTTGTTCTCTGTAAAGCGCATTGTGTTGCCTCTGGGTATGAAATGCGCTATACAAATAAAGCTTTGATTGATTGATTGATTTCATGATACGGATAAACCAGGCTTGAACCTGAAGTTATCGCGCTAACCCCATAATCTAGCTTCGTAGTACAGAGCCCTGATCTGCATGTCTGACTCCGTGCCTCTCTCTTCATCACAGTAAGACAACGTTATTAGAGGGTCTGGAAGTGGACCAATACATGCTACATGCTGGGGATTCTCATCTACATCCAGAAGTGTCTGTGTTAGTGTGTGTCTGTCTGTGTGCGTTTGTGTGGTGTATTTAAAAAAAAGTTTTTATCTCACACCTCTCTCCCTCCCTCCAGTCTGGACTATGAGGAGATCTCCATAGACCCAGTGTGTGACTGGAGGCCGGTACCGGTCAAACTGGGCCTGCACATAAAGGAGGAAGCAGACAGGCCGGTCCTGAAGCGGTGCCGTATTGTCAGCCCCAGTCATCGCTCCTGCCCAACGTCATGGAGATGATTGCGGCCCTGGGGGGTGTGTGTGTGCACAATAAAGTTACAAACCTATGAGACTGTTTGAGTTGAATTGTCTTTGGCATTATTCAGATTCAAGATTTCTTTGTCTTATGTAATGTACTGTAGTTACAGTGAAATGTTGCTGTACACAGCTGTGATAGTGTAACTTGTAATAACTGACTGTGTCCTCTGTAGTACAGTTGTTGATTTTGACACTCTTGTTTTAGACTTGACTGCACTTGTTTTATCTGATTTGTTAATAGCAACAACGTTTAGGGATAGAATAAAGCCATGTGACTTTTTGATGGAATCACAAGGCAAGGATCCTCTCCTATGTCTGAATCCATCCATGGTTTGCAATAGTCAATATCGCCTGTGCATAGGCCATTGTACCATATAGGTGCCATTGTACCAGCCACTTCCATTGTACCAGTTAAAATGATTACTATGTAATGTGCACCACGGAGACGGAGGACATATCAGTGTTAATTTTGACAGCAAATTATGATTTTGTTTTAGTCATAGTCTTTTGACTAAAATGCCATTTAGTTTTAGTCATATTTTTGTCATCTGACTTGTTTTAGTTTTAGTGTAGTTTTAGTTGACTAAATATCATTACGATTTTAGTCGACGAAATCTACCATAGATTTAGACAACTCAAATTTAACAGGCTTAGTTCAATCAATCAATCAAGTTGGATTTATATAGCGCCCTTCATGAAACCCAGAGCGCTTTACAGAGTCCAGTATTCATTCAGACAGTCATACCGGTGGTGGTAAGCTACATCTGTAGCCACAGCTGCCCTGGGGCAGACTGACAGAAGCGTGGCTGCTTCTGTCAGACAGTTTCATAATGAAGCATTCCTCTCCCCCAGTCTGATGCTAACTGTGTTTGTGCCTGATATAGCAAGCTATAATATTATCATGTCAGCACTAGTTGGCTAGTCAGGCTAGCTAACATCAGGCACAGGCTAGCTAACGTCACACCGGAGGAAAGGGGCTATGGCGGCGCCAGTAGCTAACTGTTCGTGTCTTATCCATCTAGCTACAGTATAACATTAGACAGCAGCAGTAGTTGCTTAACTAGCTTACCTAGACTAGCTAACGCTAGATACCCCCGCCAGCTGCCACAAGCATAGCCCCACTTGTTGCTAGCTAACCTGTGCCTAACATTAGCTAGCCACTAACGTTAGCGTTGCAATGATAAGACACTTCAGTTCTCCCCCGCCACAAACCTACTATACGTGAAACACTGGTTTCTTTTAGCTTGTATTGTATTTGAAGTATTTTAGAAACACACCAGCTTGGTTTGAGCTAATACAGTAACGTTAGCCGGGGGTGGGGGGGTGCTTACCTTCTCGTGAATTTCCGGATGACTGTTCTCTTTAAGTTTGTTGTATTTTTGCCAGTCATTTTCACCCCACACGGTTTACGAATGGTTTTGTTTTCCTTTGCATCAAATATGAAGTTTATTCAGATGTCTGCTCTCCTCTTTCTCCCGGTGTGTGCGAACGTTGACAAAGACATTTCTGAACTGTGGTCATTTACTGAACAGTTCAGGCGCAGCAGTCGTATGCTGTTAGTTGACTTCCCGCCGGCCGGTGTAGCAACGGTACTATTCAAATGTAGGCCTACACACAGGCTACCTGTAGGTTGCATCCAACTCGTTCTATTAATACATCCATGATCCAACTGCGCACATCCCGAACCTCGACATTCTGATTTGAACTTTTCCCATACGTCCCTCCATAACCATTTTAGTCTAGTTTTTTTTTGTTGACGAAAATGTGAATAGATATAGTCATAGTTTTTGTCATCATACATTCATTTTTATTTAATTATCGTCTCGTGACGATAACCCAAAAAATGTCGTTGATGAATAGTTTTCGTCATAGTTCTCGTCAACGAAATTAACACTGGGACATATACAGACAAAATATCAAAGTAAGTACTACAACACAGTTCTATATGTCTGATCGATGACGGGAATTGTTTTGACACGCGATTACTGTGGCACACGTAATGTGACCAGCTTCACGGCCTACAGGGAGTCGCGCGTGCGTCCTGTTGTCAAGCTGTAATCAGTCTTGCCTGGCAATGGACGAGGTGAGGTGGTAAAGTAGCTAAAAGAACGATTGTATCAAGTAAATGCCAATATATATCTCCATATATTATAATTACATATTGTAAATGTTGCTAAACATACGTAAACAAAGTTAACTATAAACTGAATATGCCAAAGTAAAGTTTTGCCAACGTTAGCCGCTATATAGCTAGCTAAGGTTAGCTAGCGCTTGCAACAAGTGCTAATTGCTTTAGCCGGTGGCATAAACAGCTATATGCAACGACATCTGTCTGGTTAACTTTCTATTTGATGTTGACAGCTAGTGTATGGTCGTTTTATTAGTTAGTCAACGTTAGCTACCAGTATGCTATGTCTGACAGTAAAGCATGGTACATCTGTTTGGTAGTAAGGTTAGTTAGCTGGCTGGCTTGGGAAACAATGTTACCTAGCTAGCTAACTTGGCTCTATAACGTAACCGGCCAACAATGGCTGTCTCGGTGTTATGGACCGCTGCTTTGTGGTATTTTGTGATAAGGGAATCAACCCCTGGATTCTTTGTATTGCATTTGCACTGTCAGTCTGCACTGTCCCGTCGTCTTTATCAGCGTATGCCATTACCCTAGTCAAATGTTTAGTGTCTGTACAAAGCGAAGAATAAACTGATCTTTGATAAGAGGCTGTCATGCGCCAGTACGCCCGCAAATACGCGGATAGAGACTCGGAGACCAGAATTCTTTCATATAATAGTTTTATTAACTTAGTAAAACAACTTGACATGTATACCCAATAATGGATGCATTTCAATGAATGTGTCCTTATACCTGCTCTCTTTCTCTTTTATTCACAGATTTGACAGTGATTCAGGTAAGTTCAATACACTTAAATCATCCACTAATTCATGGTAAAGGTTATCTCACAACAGGACATGCTGTATGGCTGTGTCCCAGTTTGCCACAATCATGTTAAATTGGTGTTTTGACTGCATCTAGTAGTTATGTTGCAGATTGGGGATTATACACTAATTAAAACATACTTAGGAATGTTATATTCAATTTCTGCCAAGGCTACACCAAATACTTTCAAAATTCTACACACTGCACCTTCCATGAAAGTTATACCTAAGTAGCAAATGTGTTCTGATCAGCCTATTGTCTCCAACCCTATATTAATACAAACTCTCTCCCCTCCCTCCCTGGCATACTACTGCCATGATTCCTGTTGTTTCATCCTGCTGGCTTATCAGACACTCTCTCTGACATACTGCTGGTCATCCGAGCTACCCTCAACGGTAATTTGTGTGCACAAAGTGCTGAAGTGTTTTGACCAATTAACACATTTTCTAAAAATAAATAAATATATATATATATATATATATATACACCTTTTTCCCCCGCTCGATTGTTCATAGCCTTATTTTGACAAATCCATGATAAAATGTTAAGTGAATGTGAGCTATCACAAGGAGACTTATATTATTTTTCTTCTTTCAGGTAAAACTGCTGCTGGGAAAGCCAGACTCTCTCAAATCCCACCCCCCTCAACCCTGCTGTCCACATTTTGGCCTCTATCTTTTCTCTCTGAATACTCTGCCTGTTTTTCACCCTATTGAAAAGTATGTCCCATCTTCCCCTACCCCCCTTTTAAAGAACGTCCCATCCCCCGCCTTGATTGTGCGATCCCCTTGTTGATAACGCCTTGATTGTGCGGACCCTTGTTGAGAAGCCTCGGTTGTGCCACCTACTACCTTGTTGAGAAAAGGCCTTGAATGTGCCATACACCTTGTTGAGAAAAGGCCTTGAATGTGCCATACACCTTGTTGAGAAAGCCTTGATTGTGCTATACTGTACCTACCTTGTTGAGAAAGCCTTGATTGTGCTATACCTGCCTGTACACCCCTTTTCACTTCCAAACGATCAGTTGTCTATAATACAGTATATAATCATCAAAACATCATATTTTATCTGTTCAAGCTGTTTTGACAATTAAAAGATAGTCTACATCAAGGTTGTGTTCATTTTCTGATTTCCTCGTGACCATGGTGAAGAAGGGTAAGAAATCTCAGGCTGCAAAAGAGCGCTGGAGGAAGCTGGATCAATCCGACTGTGGAACATCAGCAGAGAAGGTTGAGTCTCATGATCCAGTGAGAAGCAGAGAGGTAAATCTGTCAGAGCTGTCTTATGCTGGCTGTGTACAACAGGGAGGTCAGTCTGATGTTACATGTGTGCAAGCGTCCCGTAGCCAGGCGTCCTTGAGGTATGGTGAGTTCTCTCGGAACAAGCAGTGTACTTGCAACTCCCTCACGTTTCTTGCATTCCTTGAAGATAATCTAGAACTCACAAGTGTAGACCTTGACCTTGTATTAGATAAGGGTGATGTTATGTATACACGTGTTAGGAATGAGACAAACAATGTTCACATACATTTGGCTAGTGATGAGCTCCCAGAGAGAGTTGCTGCACGTAAGCAAGAGTACAGTGTGGAGAAATTACTTTCCAAGTATGGCGAATTTAGAGCACCTGTACCTGAAGGCGCAGATGACTACCTGAACCTGGAAGAAAGACTTCAGTGTTTGACATCAGATGTGAACAACGCATTGCTGATAATGGGTGGATCATGCATCGCTGTATTTAGGGACAAGGCAGGAAGGTATGGTTTCTTTGATCCACACTCAAGAAGTCCTGGTGGTTTACCCATACTATCCCACCACTACTATAATAGAAGGCACTTGGTATATTAATGAGCATTTATGGCTATGAATTTGATATGCAAATGAGATTAAACTTATTTTATGACATGCACCTGGTCCGGGGTTTGGCTGGCACAATAGGAGGGGGGTTTGTGTGTGTGTGTTTGGATGTTTGTGAGGTGTGACTTTATAGTGGGTTTATAGGGTTTGAATTAAGGGCTGTATTATAGATAGGTTGATAGTGTGATATCAAAATGCTATAGTGTGAATGTGTGTTAATGTAATGGTATTAAGATAGTATAGGGGTTATTCACTATTCCCCCAGGACTTTATGGGTTGCAGGTGGTCTTCTGTGTGTGCGTGACTGGGTCTTCTGTGTGTGCGTGACTGGGTGTTCTGTGTGTGTGTGTGTGTGTGTGTGTGTGTGTGTGTGTGTGTGTGTGTGTGTGTGTGTGTGTGTGTGTGTGTGTTTGAAATGTTTGTGAGGTGTGACTTTATAGGGGGTTTATAGGGTTTGAATTAAGGTCTGTATTATAGATAGGTTGATAGTGTGATATCAAAATGCTATAGTGTGAATGTGTGTTAATGTAATGGTATTAAGATAGTATAGGGGTTATTCACTGTTCCCCCAGGACTTTATGGCCTGCATGCTGTGTTCTGTGTGTGCGTGACTGGGTGTTCTGTGTGTGTGTGTGTGTGTGTGTGTGTGTGTGTTTGAAATGTTTGTGAGGTGTGACTTTATAGTGGCCTAGGGGTTTTGATTCAAGGGTTAGATATCAGAATGTTTTAATGTGTGTGCGTGACTGGGTGTTCTGTGTGTGTGTGTGTGTGTGTGTGTGTGTGTGTGTGTGTGTGTGTGTGTGTGTGTGTGTGTGTGTGTGTGTGTGATTGAATGTTTGTGAGGTGTGACTTTATAGTGGACTAGGGGTTTTGATTCAAGGGTTAGATATCAGAATGTTTTAATGTGTGTGCGTGACTGGGTGTTCTGTGTGTGTGTGTGTGTGTGTGTGTGTGTGTGTGTGTGTGTGTGTGTGTGTGTGGCTACTGCCAGGTGTTCTAGTGAGTTTGATTTCCTTTAGATATTAGAATGTGTGTGTGTGTGTGTGTGTGTGTGTGTGTGTGTGTGTGTGTGTGTGTGTGTGTGTGTGTGTGTGTGTGGCTACTGCCAGGTGTTCTAGTGAGTTTGATTTCCTTTAGATATTAGAATGTGTGTGTGTGTGTGTGTGTGTGTGTGTGTGTGTGTGTGTGTGTGTGTGTGTGTGTGTGTGTGGCTACTGCCAGGTGGTCTAGTGAGTTTGATTTCCTTTATATATTAGAATGTGTGTGTGTGTGTGTGTGTGTGTGTGGCTATTGCCAGGTGGTCTAGTGAGTTTGATTTCCCTTAGATATTAGAATGTGTGTGTGTGTGTGTGTGTGTGTGTGTGTGTGTGTGTGTGTGAATGTATTGATATTAAGTTACTAGGGTGGGGGTAGGAGGGGCTAGGGGGTTTGTCACTAAATCATAGTGAGAAAATGATAGGGTGTGATTTTAATACAGGTTTCACCCTTCTCCCTGTTTGATATTAAAATAATATAGTGTGAATGTGTGTTAATGTATTGATATTAAGTTAATATAGGGCTTATTCTCCAATCCCCAGGGGTTTATGGCCTGCAGGTGGTGTTCTGTGTGAGGGGATATCTAAAGGAATCAACTCACTGACCACATGGCAGTAGTCACATCTCACACCCCTCCTTCTCCCACACACCCCTCCTTCTCACTCACACACACACACACACACATTCACACCCCCCACCGATGCGTTAAAACATTCTGATATCTAAAGTGATCAACTCACTAGACTTACTACAACATCTTAATTTCAATCAGGGGAGAGGGTGAGACCTGTATATTATTTTGATATCAAACAGGGAGAAGGGTGAAACCTGTATTAAAATCACACCCTATCATTTTCTCACTATGATATAGTGACAAAACCCCTAGCCCCTCACACAGAACACCACATGCAGGCCATAAACCCTGGGGATTGGAGAATAATCCCTATATTAACTTAATATCAATACATTATCACACATTCACACTATATTATTTTGATATCAAACAGGGAGAAGGGTGAAACCTGTATTAAAATCACACCCTATCATTTTCTCACTATGATTTAGTGACAAAACCCCTATCCCCTCACACAGAACACCACATGCAGGCCATAAACCCCTGGGGATTGGAGAATAAACCTTATATTAACTTAATATCAATACATTAACACACATTCACACTATATTATTTTGATATCAAACAGGGAGAAGGGTGAAACCTGTATTAAAATCACACCCTATCATTTCCTCACTATGATTTAGTGACAAACCCCCTAGCCCCTCACACAGAACACCACATGCAGGCCATAAACCCCTGGGGAATGGAGAATAATCCCTATATTAACTTAATATCAATACATTAACACACATTCACACTATATTACACAAACACACACACATACATTAAACACTATATTACACAAACACACACACACATTAAAACATTCTGATATCTAAAGGAATCAACTCACTAGACCACCTGGCAGTAGTCACACCTCACAAACATTCTTAGACACACACACACACACACACACACACACACACACACACACACACACACACACACACACACACACCCAGTCACACACGCCCCTCATTCCTCACACACACACACACCCCCCCAGTCACACACACCCACTCACACACACCCAGTCACGCACACACCCAGTCACACACCCCCCTTTTGATTCAATTCATATAAAGTCACACCTTCTCACTCTGATATAGTGACAAACCCCTCCTTGCTCTCCTAGCCCCATCCACACAGCACAACCCCTGCACCCCATAAAATCCTGGGGTTTGGAGAATAAACCTTATATTAACTTAATATCAATACATTAACACACATTCACACTATATTATTTTGATATCAAACAGGGAGAAGGGTGAAACCTGTATTAAAATCACACCCTATCATTTCCTCACTATGATTTAGTGACAAACCCCCTAGCCCCTCACACAGAACACCACATGCAGGCCATAAACCCCTGGGGAATGGAGAATAATCCCTATATTAACTTAATATCAATACATTAACACACATTCACACTATATTACACAAACACACACACATACATTAAACACTATAACCCTATCTATGCATTAAAACATTCTGATATCTAAAGGAATCAACTCACTGACCACATGGCAGTAGTCACATCTCACACCCCTCCTTCTCCCACACACCCCTCCTTCTCACTCACACACACACACACACACACACATTCACACCCCCCACCGATGCGTTAAAACATTCTGATATCTAAAGTGATCAACTCACTAGACTTACTACAACATCTTAATTTCAATCAGGGGAGAGGGTGAGACCTGTATATTATTTTGATATCAAACAGGGAGAAGGGTGAAACCTGTATTAAAATCACACCCTATCATTTTCTCACTATGATATAGTGACAAAACCCCTAGCCCCTCACACAGAACACCACATGCAGGCCATAAACCCTGGGGATTGGAGAATAATCCCTATATTAACTTAATATCAATACATTATCACACATTCACACTATATTATTTTGATATCAAACAGGGAGAAGGGTGAAACCTGTATTAAAATCACACCCTATCATTTTCTCACTATGATTTAGTGACAAAACCCCTATCCCCTCACACAGAACACCACATGCAGGCCATAAACCCCTGGGGATTGGAGAATAAACCTTATATTAACTTAATATCAATACATTAACACACATTCACACTATATTATTTTGATATCAAACAGGGAGAAGGGTGAAACCTGTATTAAAATCACACCCTATCATTTCCTCACTATGATTTAGTGACAAACCCCCTAGCCCCTCACACAGAACACCACATGCAGGCCATAAACCCCTGGGGAATGGAGAATAATCCCTATATTAACTTAATATCAATACATTAACACACATTCACACTATATTACACAAACACACACACATACATTAAACACTATATTACACAAACACACACACACATTAAAACATTCTGATATCTAAAGGAATCAACTCACTAGACCACCTGGCAGTAGTCACACCTCACAAACATTCTTAGACACACACACACACACACACACACACAAACACACACACACACACACACACACACACCCAGTCACACACGCCCCTCATTCCTCACACACACACACACCCCCCCAGTCACACACACCCACTCACACACACCCAGTCACGCACACACCCAGTCACACACCCCCCTTTTGATTCAATTCATATAAAGTCACACCTTCTCACTCTGATATAGTGACAAACCCCTCCTTGCTCTCCTAGCCCCATCCACACAGCACAACCCCTGCACCCCATAAAATCCTGGGGTTTGGAGAATAAACCTTATATTAACTTAATATCAATACATTAACACACATTCACACTATATTATTTTGATATCAAACAGGGAGAAGGGTGAAACCTGTATTAAAATCACACCCTATCATTTTCTCACTCTGTTATAGTGACAAACCCCCCTATCCCCTCACACAGAACACCACCTGCAGGCCATAAACCCCTGGGGAATGGAGAATAAGCCCTATATTAACTTAATATCAATACATTAACACACATGCACACTATATTATTTTAATATCAAACAGGGAAAAGGGTGAAACCTGTATTAAAAATCACACCCTATCATTTTCTCACTATGATTTAGTGACAAACCCCCTAGCCCCTCACACAGAACACCACATGCAGGCCATAAACCCCTGGGGAATGGAGAATAACCCCTATATTAACTTAATATCATTACATTAACACACATTCACACTATAATACACAAACACACACACACATACATTAAACACTATATTACACAAACACACACACACATTAAAACATTCTGATATCTAAAGGAATCAACTCACTAGACCACCTGGCAGTAGTCACACCTCACAAACATTCTTAGACACACACACACACACACACACACACACACACACACACCCAGTCACACACGCCCCTCATTCCTCACACACACACACACCCCCCCAGTCACACACACCCAGTCACACACACCCAGTCACGCACACACCCAGTCACACACCCCCCTTTTGATTCAATTCCTATAAAGTCACACCTTCTCACTCTGATATAGTGACAAACCCCTCCTTGCTCTCCTAGCCCCATCCACACAGCACAACCCCTGCACCCCATAAAATCCTGGGGTTTGGAGAATAAACCTTATATTAACTTAATATCAATACATTAACACACATTCACACTATATTATTTTGATATCAAACAGGGAGAAGGGTGAAACCTGTATTAAAATCACACCCTATCATTTTCTCACTCTGTTATAGTGACAAACCTCCCTATCCCCTCACACAGAACACCACCTGCAGGCCATAAACCCCTGGGGATTGGAGAATAAGCCCTATATTAACTTAATATCAATACATTAACACACATTCACACTATATTATTTTAATATCAAACAGGGAGAAGGGTGAAACCTGTATTAAAATCACACCCTATCATTTTCTCACTATGATTTAGTGACAAACCCCCTAGCCCCTCCTACCCCCACCCTAGTAACTTAATATCAATACATTAACACACATTCACACTATATTATTTTGATATCAAACAGGGAGAAGGGTGAAACCTGTATTAAAATCACACCCTATCATTTTCTCACTCTGTTATAGTGACAAACCCCCCTATCCCCTCACACAGAACACCACCTGCAGGCCATAAACCCCTGGGGATTGGAGAATAAGCCCTATATTAACTTAATATCAATACATTAACACACATTCACACTATATTATTTTAATATCAAACAGGGAGAAGGGTGAAACCTGTATTAAAATCACACCCTATCATTTTCTCACTATGATTTAGTGACAAACCCCCTAGCCCCTCCTACCCCCACCCTAGTAACTTAATATCAATACATTAACACACATTCACACTATATTATTTTGATATCAAACAGGGAGAAGGGTGAAACCTGTATTAAAATCACACCCTATCATTTTCTCACTCTGTTATAGTGACAAACCCCCCTATCCCCTCACACAGAACACCACCTGCAGGCCATAAACCCCTGGGGATTGGAGAATAAGCCCTATATTAACTTAATATCAATACATTAACACACATTCACACTATATTATTTTAATATCAAACAGGGAGAAGGGTGAAACCTGTATTAAAATCACACCCTATCATTTTCTCACTATGATTTAGTGACAAACCCCCTAGCCCCTCCTACCCCCACCCTAGTAACTTAATATCAATACATTCACACACACACATACACACACACACACACATTCTAATATCTAAGGGAAATCAAACTCACTAGACCACCTGGCAATAGCCACACACACACACACACACACATTCTAATATCTAAAGGAAATCAAACTCACTAGACCACCTGGCAGTAGCCACACACACACACACACACACACACACACATTCTAATATCTAAAGGAAATCAAACTCACTAGAACACCTGGCAGTAGCCACACACACACACACACACACACACACATTCTAATATCTAAAGGAAATCAAACTCACTAGAACACCTGGCAGTAGCCACACACACACACACACACACACACACACACACACACACACACACACACAGAACACCCAGTCACGCACACACATTAAGGCGAGACACCCCAGGTGAATAGGCTAAAAAAATGATTTAATAGGTATCACCATGATAATTACCCAGTTGATTACTTATGATAAGACAATGTTTTTTTGTATTACAAGTTTTATGAAATGTTATGTTTAAATATGCAAATTAGGCATTATCTTATCAAATATGTGCTAATTTGCATAACTTTCCAGAACAGAAATCTGAAGTTTGGATAAAGCCAGATTAAAAATTATTGTTTCATTTTGTTGACATATTAGAGTCGAAGGCTTTTACAGAGGAGATTTTTGATATCTCTTTTTATCACTCCATAAAGCAGAAAATAGTTCAACAGCCATAAGAAAATCTATTTTCGCCATGTTTTTAGTAATAAAATGTTATATCATTCAGGCTTTGAATGACATATGAACAAACCCCTCTGTAAAAGCCTTCAGAACATAGATGGAAGTACAACTGGAAAGTTTGGTGTATGTAAGTGCTACTGAAGTGGAGATTTCGATCTCAGAGTATGAGAAAAAACTCATTTAGAGAAAACAGGCTTTTAAAATATGATTCCATACATTTTGTTGGAAAGCACTATTTACAGACACAATATCTAATCAAATCATTAGAAACAACAATATTGAACATCTAAAACATAAAAACTGATGACAATAACACAGCATTTATGAACTGAATAGAACCAGTCTCTCTCACACACACACACGCGCACACACACACTGCCACCAGTAGAACTGCCAACCTAGTTTGTTGTATGTCTACCTCTATAACACAGCCTAGTTGACCATGCCTGTCTACAGCCTAGTTTTCCATGCCTGCTCCATATGTAGGCCCCTCATCCATTTCCTGCTGATGCCTTTTCAGTTTCTTAGCTGTGCTCATGCTCTTGCGCCTACGTTTCACACTGACCGTGATGGCCTCAGCTTTTGCTGACCTGCTCCCTGGTTCTGTGCAGTGACTCCAGCCCTCTCTCAATTTCTGCCACTGAAATGGAATGTATAGTGATTCTCTTCATCTGACCAAGCCTTATTGATGCAATTCAAAAAAGACAAAAATATACTGATATAGGATAAGTATATACAGTACATAGCCTACCCTCTCCCTTCTCTCTCTAAGGTGCATTGTGTTGCCATTATGTACATTATGTATGAAATGTGCTGTATAAATCAAGTTTGATTTGAGAGACACAGAGACAGACAGACAGACAGAGATAGAGAGAGAGAGAGAGAGAGGTCTATCTAACCCTGTTTCCATAGACTACCCGTCACTCTCGTCATGTCATATTTGTCTCATACATTTTAAAATGAAGTGTATCACTAACTCTTCATCTGGTTGTGTTTTATTGATATAAAGTAAAACTGACCACAATACACAAAATACTGAATGAAATTTTATTCACTATATTATTCTGTGGGTCATTACTTCATCCATATTATAGCCTACAACACGCAACAGTGGAGCCTTGCCATAATATAGACAAATAGCCTACACTGCGGGGAAAGCCAAATGTTACTGCGAGAGAGAGAGAGAGAACTTCTTTTTTTTTTTTTACTTTTCCCCTATTAGGGGTATGATTAGTATGCACACACCCCTTCCCTTCTATCTATAAAGTGCATTGTGTTGCCATTACAGTAGGCTATGTATGAAATGTGCTACAAATCCTTGAGAGAGAGAGAGAAAGTGAGACATCTATCTCAGTCCTGTTTCCATAGCCTACCTGTCACTTTCTTGTCATGCCTCTGGTAGGTTTTAAGATGAAGCCTGGGAATCCCCAACACCTTAGTGATCTTGTTGAGAGCTGCATATCCCAATCCTAACTCGTGTGCTAAGAGCACCATCCGCACATTGACATCAAATGCGACATCGTTCCTGGTTGCGTCCTCAAGGCGCGGAGATGTATACACACTTTTGCGGTAGCAATCTCTTTCACGCAAACTGCACTCTAGAAGCAAACTGCAACAGAACCCATGATTCTGTGGATCAATGTTTATTTTAAGCCCTGTCCCTGCACAATTGGGACAAATCAACCCGGCGATCAGTTCATTCAAACGCGCGACATGAATGAGCCACTGCTGTGGCGCGTTGGTCTCTCTCCTGTTGTCCGGCTGACAGCTTGCGCATCGATGCACTTTGTGAAGTAATTTCACCGTCTGCTTCATTCGATTGCTTTCCCTTCTCTTCCATTCCCTTTTTCCGATTACACCTTGCAAGTGACAACTGTTGTCATCTTTTCTGTGAGCGTTTTACACTAATTGGCGTCGGCATCTTGAGATTTTTAAAGGTCCCGCTGAAAGCTATCAGGAAGCGTCAAGCACGTCACGTGACGAATCTGAACCAATCACGTTCTCAGAAATCAACAACAGCCAATGAGATTTCACGTTTAGCATCAAACCCGCCTTTGTATTTCCACGATTGGTTGCTGATACAAATGAAACTATCAAGTTTGGTTGCGATAACATCATGCTCGAGAGAGAGATCTCTCTATCGATATATCACATGAGCGAATCCAAAAGACGGCCGGGCTCTGGTTCGTTGCGAAAAAATGCTAACTTTTGGTGATTTTAGGAAGAATCTACAGATGCAAACAGACTAAATGAAGTAAAATAAACATCTAAATGCGTATTTTTGATGTTTTATTTCCACTAGTCTGAAAGAAGACATGTTATGGAAGCAAAATAGCACAAAATCTCAAATTTGACCAGAGCTTTGAAAAACGATGTTTTCACCTGCCGTGTCTCGCCTTAAAACATTCTGATATCTAACCCTTGAATCAAAACCCCTAGTCCACTATAAAGTCACACCTCACAAACATTCAATCACACACACACACACACACACACAGAACACCCAGTCACGCACACACATTAAAACATTCTGATATCTAACCCTTGAATCAAAACCCCTAGTCCACTATAAAGTCACACGTCACAAACATTCAATCACACACACACACACACACACACACACACACACACACACACAGAACACCCAGTCACGCACACACATTAAAACATTCTGATATCTAACCCTTGAATCAAAACCCCTAGGCCACTATAAAGTCACACCTCACAAACATTTCAAACACACACACACACACACACACACACAGAACACCCAGTCACGCACACACAGAACACAGCATGCAGGCCATAAAGTCCTGGGGGAACAGTGAATAACCCCTATACTATCTTAATACCATTACATTAACACACATTCACACTATAGCATTTTGATATCACACTATCAACCTATCTATAATACAGACCTTAATTCAAACCCTATAAACCCCCTATAAAGTCACACCTCACAAACATTTCAAACACACACACACACACACACACACACACACACACATACACACACACACACACAGAACACCCAGTCACGCACACACAGAAGACCCAGTCACGCACACACAGAAGACCACCTGCAACCCATAAAGTCCTGGGGGAATAGTGAATAACCCCTATACTATCTTAATACCATTACATTAACACACATTCACACTATAGCATTTTGATATCACACTATCAACCTATCTATAATACAGCCCTTAATTCAAACCCTATAAACCCACTATAAAGTCACACCTCACAAACATCCAAACACACACACACAAACCCCCCTCCTATTGTGCCAGCCAAACCCCGGACCAGGTGCATGTCATAAAATAAGTTTAATCTCATTTGCATATCAAATTAATAGCCATAAATGCTCATTAATATACCAAGTGCCTTCTATTATAGTAGTCCCACCGCATGCAAAGTGCTGGCACTGCCTTATTGCTTACTTTCACCCATTTGAGTGATATGATTAGGAGGCTTGTCCAATGCCGTAACATGCTAGGAACACCCCCTACATGTCAATATGAACTGACTCCCATGCTATTTCACAGTGATGACGTGCCCAACATGGATCACAGTATTCACACAGATGCTACTGGTGTATCACCTATAGGCGAGCAGGAGGTTCAGATAAACTCCGATGTCACACAAGCTGAGCATGACATGTCAGGTCCATCAAAATTAACTTCCCTCACACATGATGCTACTCGCAATAAACCAACCTCAAACTTGAGTACCCCACACATGCTCTCTGCTCTTACCGACTCTTCTGTAAATGAAAATATGATGCAGGTAATCTCCTGTAACATTATGGTGGAACGTCCTATATCAGAAATGCCAAACCTAAGAAAGCAACATATTCCCGATGTGTCAAAATTGACTATTCAACAACAGAAAAAGTTAAAGAAGAGGGCATTGCGCTTGGAAAAAATAAAAGAAACTGCAAAGGATCACTATGTCAGAAAGGTAAACAAAGTTAGACGAAGTGAAGTTAAAAAGATGAAAAAAAGAGAGAAGTATGCAAACAATACAGCTCTCAGAGAACAGAAAAAGTCATACATAACCAGTCGTTACAGTCAAGATGATGACTATAGACGGAAACAAAAGTCATATATAACCAGTCGATACCGTCAAGATTCTGACTTCCAGTTCAGACAAAAGTCTTACATCACAGACCGTTATGCAAACGAGGCTGCATTCAGACTGAAACAGAAACACATTATGAAGCAACAAATGCAAAACAAGTACATAAATGACACAGATTTCAGAATGCATCACAGTCTTAGACAGAAACGACACATGAAAAACAGGTACACAGAAATGACACAGATTTCAGAATGCATCACAGTCTTAAACAGAAACAAAGCATGAAATACAGGTACACAAATGACACAGATTTCAGAATGCATCACAGGCAGCGCTGTGCTTCTAACCTTCACAAAAGATATCACAGTGAAGCAGCATTTAGGATCCTTCATAACATGCGATCTGCAATGAAAATAAAAAGAAAATATCAAAGGATGAATATGCAACAGACCTGTACCTTAACCCCTCAGATTGACAACTCTTTGATTGAAAAAGCTATAGCCGTTTTTCAGACACAAATAAAGAATGGACCCACATATGTCTGCACAGTCTGTCATAAAGCATCATTTCCAAATCAAGTACGATCCTGCATCAGGTCAAATTACATAAAAAATCCTAATGTGGTTGCAGCTTGCCTGACAGGAAGTTATGTTCATGTTTGTAATGATGAATGCAGAGGTGCACAAGAGTGTCAAGTACCCAGTGAGAGAAAGAAAGAGTGGATTTGTTTCACTTGTCATGATCATCTCAAGGCAGGAAGCATGCCCTCCTTAGCTGTGGCAAATAAACTGGAGTTATCACCGATTCCTGCTGAACTCTGTGACCTGAACATACTTGAGAGACACGTCATAGCCAGACACATTCCATTTGCTAAAATCATCACCCTTCCAAAAGGACAACAGAGAGCGATACATGGCACTGTAGTGTGTGTACCTTCAGAGGTGGAAGCGACTGTGAATACATTACCAAGACCAGATAGTGAATCTCAGCTCATGAAAGTTAAGTTGAAAAGACGCATGAACTACAAAGGCCATTACCAGTTCCAGACACTAAACATGAGGAAAGTGCTAACAGCCTTATCAAAGTTGAAAGAGATCCATTCTGAGTATAAGGACATATCTATCAGAGATGAAGCCTCCTCTATTGACCAAACTGTTGACAGTATAGCACAGGAACTGATGGATTTTGATAACTGTGATGACAGTGAAGTGACAGAGGAGCAAGCTAGTGTTGTAGAGCAGCAGCAAAACAGTGATATGCCACAGCCTGACGTTAGTGATACTGTTGACAACTTTGACCAAAGGGATCTAATGGAGATGGACAGCTGGGAGGAACATGTAATTGTGGAGGCAAATCTGTCAGATCAACCCAGCACTGAAATGTTGCCCTCTGATGAAAATGTGACCGCAGATAATCAGACACCTGACTCAGAACAGGATGTAGATGAGCAGAGACCTGGTGTTGCCCTGGATACGTGCCTTCAGCCAGCTGACATAGCACATGAGATGTTAACCTACAGTGACAGTGTTTATTGTATCGCTCCTGCTGAGGGAAACAGACCAGTCAGCTTTTTTAAAGTTCCTAAATTGGAGGCTATGGCTTTCCCCGTTCAGTTCCCCACTGGAGAGAACACCTTAGATGAGGTCAACAGAATGAGGAAGTTATCACCAAGCGGATATTTCAAGGCGAGGCTGTTCTGTGTCGACAATCGTTTTGCCATGGACACAAATTATATATTTTTTGCACAGTTTGTCACAGAAATGCATATGTGACAGCGGCTGGTGATTTGGTCCACAACTCGGCAAACCCCGAAATGCGCTAGAGGGCAAAATACATAAAAAAACGTTTTTTTTCGTTTTTTGTTTTATTTTGTATTACCAAAGTTGAAGTTGTGAAGAACCCACTTACTATAACAGACAACAGTTTTAGGTTCACGAAATACGTTTAATTAGTCTGCAAACTAAGCTCGTTTTTAGCTGATTTCGAGCCGGGCTTGGGGGCGGGCAGATCGATTAGCATGATTTGTTTTCATTGGCTATTGCTTCCGGGTTCTCCGCCCCCACCCTTCCCAAACAACACGCCGGCTGTTTACATTCAGTTCCAAGTTTACCAAGGATGCTACAGCTTTTGCTAAAGAGAAGACGGGGATGGCATCCAGGACATGGAAAGAGTTTTAAGAGCAGCTAAAACTCCAGCAGAGCAGGACTCGTTCGTACACGGAGTTTATTCTTGATGACGGAGTTTATTCTTGATGACCTGTGATACAGAGATGACTGTAACAAAGCAAGCTACTACCAAGCGAACGCGAACGACGTACCAGATTCAGACCACCGCCAAGCATTCTGCTTTGCTTTGGGGTAAGCTGATCTTTATACTATCTGTGCTGTTTACATTACATTAACGTTAGTCGTTTAGCAGTAGCTCCTTTCTAAACAAGTGACTAAGTCTAGCTAGCATAACAAACTAACAAAGGCTAGCTAGCTAACGTTAGCCAACATGCTAGTTAGCTGAGCTAGCCCTTTGTTCCTAAACTAGCCAGCGTGGCAGCTAATATCGAGCTAGGTAGCTATATTATAGAGAGAAACAGAATGAGAGAGCATGAGAGCTATGGTAGTCTGACACCTTTGTTTTTTGTTTTGGTTACAGGATGAGCAAAAAGGTGAGGATTTGCAGCTCTCCCTTGGCCCCTCCATACCAGCCAGCAAGAAGATCACTATGCACTACAGCTTTGATTTTGCACAACAGGTGAGAATACGTTCATCCTATCATGCATTAGCTAGTCTATTTAATCAACACTTTCTGGTACTATTTTATCTATATGGAGTGCCAGTACTGTGGGCAATAGTTGAATGTACTTTCTTCCTTCTATTCGATTGCAGTTTTGATGCTGAGAGACCTGGCATGGTTGTGGCCAGAGAACACCGTGATGCACCGGCAGTCGAGTTTCAGCTGCTGCGCAAGCCTGATGTCCTGCCCCTCAGAGAAGGTCTTCTTGTGCAAGCCCCACCCGGACTGGACATGGCCAGACAGACGTATCTCTTTGACAAGATCAGAGAGTTCTGTTCTGATGAGGGACGAGACGTCACATGTCCCCCGCCAAACTCCACAGCAGCAGCTCAGAACAAGACTGTCCGCTTGTAGATTCACTGCAGATCATCAGGACGGACAGCACTGCAGGAGAAAGGCCACAGCCTTTCCTGTTTTCCTGTTTGTATACTGAAGCGTTGCTTGTTCTCTTGCACAGACTTGCCCACACTTGCACAGACTGCATTGTTAGAATATTGAATACTGAGCTGAGTACTGTTGTTATTACCTTGAGTATTGAGCTGGGGACTGTTATTACTTTTGTTGTACACTTGATCACAATGAACACTATGCACCTTGTCTATAAAACAGACAACTGACTGTACACTTTAACACTTAGACAGTTGCCTTTTTTTGTACACTTAACTACTTATGCTTGTACTTTATATCATGTATGTGACAATAAAGAACGTTAAATTTGAACTTCATCTTATATTGTTCTTAACTGCATTCACAACACAAGATTAATACTGACTCAGAGTGTGGGGTCATCAGTGAGAGAGCACCTCACTTGGCAGCCACTCTCAGTTAATACCCCAAGTTGACAGCCACTCTGACAGATAATGACAGATCGTCCAGTGGGGGAGTGGCTGGGGGAGGGGTTACCAGGCCATTGTTCACGCCCATTACCTGGCAGTCAGAGGTGTGAAAATGTTGGAGAACTTTGGAGGGAGATTTCTCAGCTAAGTTGATTTGGCAGTACTAGCATTCAAATAAGCATATCTTCTTCAAATATGTTCAGATGTCAATGTATGAGACCTCATTTGAAAGCTTACAATCTGCACTTTCATAATCTGTAAAAAACTGAAAAATGAAAATGCCTAGTTGAGGACCAAATTACCAGCGGCGGTCACATATGACCACCTCCAGTATGTCCATACAGCTCAGAAAAGGCAAGCCCACGACCAGAGATGGACGCAGAATAAGCACTAGATTGCTGCAGGACAAACGTGAGGTTCAGAGGCTGGTGGAGAACAAAGATGTAACCAGATTTATGGCACCACTGAGAGGGACTCCAGCCTACTGGGAGAAAACACTAAGGGATTTGTTTTCCATGCTCAGACAACTGGGAACACCAACTTTTTTCCTTACGTTCAGCGCAGCAGAAATGAGATGGCCTGAAGTGATAACAGCAATAAAGGCACAACAAGGTGAACAGGTGGACTTTTCAGAGTTAGACTGGGCCACAAAATGTGAAATACTGCGAAGTAACCCCGTTACCTGCATGCGCATGTTTGAGAAGAGAGTTGACGCGCTGATGAGAGATTTGCTCATGTCACCTGCACAGCCCACTGGTGAAGTGATAGACTTCTTCATTCGTGTGGAATATCAAGCACGTGGATCTCCTCACATCCATCTTTTGGTTTGGTGCCAGAACACACCTGTATTTGAGGAAGACCCTGATCAGAAAGTGTGTGACTTTGTTGACAAGTACATAACATGCAAACTGCCCGACCAAAATGCAGACCCTGAACTATATAAAATTGTGACAGAGGTACAGACTCATAGCAAAAACCATTCAAAGTCATGCAAGAAAGGCAACAAACACTGCAGATTTGGATTTCCAAAACCGCCTGTGAGGAAAACAATGGTAACTCGACCTATGCCACCACAGGTCAGTGAAGCCAATGAACAACCAGGGTTGACTCCAGAGAGAGCTAAAGCAAAACTGAAACCTGTGTGGGACCTGCTTAACGACCCCAAAGCTACTTTTGAAAACACCCCACAGCTACTCGCCCAATGCAACTTAAGCTATGAGGAATATGTAGACAATGTGGAGTCACTGACCAACGCCAGCGTGATTGTCATGAAGCGTGATCCAAAAGACTGTTGGGTGAACGGATATAATCCCCACTTGCTGAGGGCTTGGAATGCCAACATGGATATCCAATTCATACTGAATCCTTACTGTTGCATTATGTACATGTTGTCCTATATTTCCAAAGCTGAGCACGAGATGAGCGACTATCTCAAGACAGTAATGAAAGATACTAGTCAGGCCAACACATCTGATCAGGAACAAATGAAACAGATAATGCAGGCCTACTCAAAAAACAGAGAGGTAAGTGCTCAGGAGGCTGTTGCCCGCACATGTAGTTTGAAGCTGAAATCCTGTTCACGCAGCGTTGTATACATACCCACAGATGACGACGCACTGAGAATGAGCCTTCCTGTTAAATACCTGGAGAACAAATCGCCAGACTCTGAGGATGTTTGGATGTCAGGGTTACCAGACAAATACAAAGCCAGGCCCCACACACCTGAATTTGAAACAATGTGCATGGCAGATTTTGCATCAACCTAGAGTAGTCTATGGGAGACACAGGAACAGTACAAATGTAATTAGACTAAATAACGACAAAGGATTCATTCAAAAGCGCTCAAAGGGGAAACCTGCCATCATCAGATATGCCCGTTTTTCACAGCAAAAAAACTCTGAGAAGTTTTATGGCACGTTGCTGAAACTCTACCTGCCCTACCGCTCAGATGCACAGCTGAAGTGTCATGGATTCCAGTCGTATGAATAATTTTATGCCGGTGCTTCTGTGCAACTCCCGGGAACACAGTATACTGAGCGGGTGTGTGTAATTGTCAACAGAAACAGGTCTGTGTATGATAAACACAACACTGCCATTGAGAAAGCCATTGAGGACTTTGAACAACAAGGACCCATTGAGGATGCATGGACAACGCTGGCACCTGAAACAGAGTTGGTCAGACTGGAGTGCATTTCAGAACGTGAAGAAGTAAACCCTGACGAACACAACGAACAAGATGATGTCCCTGAATACACTGCTTCCAGAGTGGAAAGAGGAGGTACTGCACCCTTAATTGAGGGACCACAGATAAGCCCTACAGTTGTGCGCAAGATGTACCAAAGCCTAAATCAGACCCAAGCATCCATTTTCTACACGGTCAGAGACTGGTGCATGAAACGCGTGTATGGTGAGACTCCTGGCCAGTTCTTCTACTTTGTCACCGGTGGCGCTGGTACTGGCAAATCACATCTTATTAAGTGCATCTACACAGAGGCCACAAAGATACTGTGCAAACTCCCCCGTGTCTGTGAGGAAAGTGACATGTCAATGCCCACTGTCCTATTGTCTGCATTCACCGGCACTGCTGCCTTCAACATATCAGGCAAAACGCTTCATTCTATCCTCAAACTTCCCAGAAGCCTTAAGCCTCCATATCAAGGACTCGGAAACACTTTAGATGAAGTGAGGGCAACGCTGTCAAACGCTGAGATACTCGTCATCGATGAAGTATCAATGGTCTCCAAACCCCTCTTTGCCTATGTGAACTGGAGGTTGCAGCAGATAAAAGGAAGCAAGAAACCTTTTGGTGGTATGTCAGTTCTAGCTGTCGGAGACTTCTATCAACTTCCACCGCTTGGGAACGCTAAACCTCTGTGTGTGTTTGAGGAGCATGTGCTTGATTTTTGGCAAGACCATTTCCAAATGATCACGCTCAACGAGATCATGCGACAGAGAGAGGACATTGCCTTTGCTGAGCTGCTAAACAGGATCAGAGTGAAACAGAAAGGAGAGGCCTTATCTGAAGCAGACAGATCTTTGCTGGTCCAGGCTGTGAGTGACCCAGTGCTGCATATATTCGCTACCAACAAAGAAGTGGACAAGCACAACACAAACACAATGTCTGTCCTCCATTCTGATTTTGTCAATGTTGATGCAGATGATTACAAGAAGGATCCTCGCACAGGACGGATGGAGAGAGTTAGTATACCGTTTGAAGGGCGCAAAGGAGATCTAGCAGACAGATTGCAAGTGGCAGAGGGTGCTCGTGTGATGCTCACCAAAAACATTGATGTGGAGGATGGACTGGTAAATGGCTCCTTTGGCAATGTCGCCAGAATAGTTACCCACGTTCAGGATGGCAGGACGGTTGTACACATGCTGGGACTTCAGCTTGACAATGTGAGTGCAGGACAGAGACACCGAAACAAGATACCCAACGGGCCTGACAATGTCTTGAGCAGAAAAGGAGTTGTTCGGCGCCAATTCCCCATGAAACTGGCCTTCGCATGCACTACTCACAAGGTCCAAGGCATGACAACAGTGTCCGCAGTGGTTTCATTGAAGAGAGTTTTTGAGCCGGGGATGGCGTATGTGGCACTGAGTAGAACTACCTCGCTTCATGGATTGCACATCACTGACTTTGATGAAAAGAAAATATATGCTAATCCTGAAATCACCACGTCCCTGAGAGACATGAGGAAAGTCACATTAGACAATGCAATGCCGCTCTTCAGAAATGCTCAGACAGTAAGCATGACTCCCACACTTACAGTTATTCATCACAACACGGAGGGGCTGTTGTCACATATTGAAGATATCAAGACTCATCACGAGTTGCGCCTTGCAGATATTTTGTGTTTCACAGAGACCCACCTGTCAGGTTCCTTGGTTGCTGATAATCTCCAGTTGGAAGGCTACAGCATGTTTAAACGCAACAGGCATGTGTCATACACAAACTACCCTCATCTTGCACAAAGAAGCAGTGGTGGAGTGGCCATATATGTGAGAAACAACCTTCAGGTACGACCCATGCAGTACTTTCAGAACGTGACAGACCTAGAGTTTTTTGTTGTCAAGGTCGAAGCCCCAGTGAATGCATTGATTGCTGCCATTTACAGACCTCCGCTCTACAGTCTTGCACAATTCCTACCAAACCTGTGCAACCTCCTGGACTCATTGGAGATACTAGATCACCATCCCATCATCATCTGTGGAGACTTCAACGAGGATCTGATGCCCAACAACAAGAGCAAGCCCATCTTTGCGCTCCTTCAGTTACGAGGATACACACAACTGATCAGAACTGCCACCACTGAGAAAAACACCCTCCTCGATCACATTTTCATCTCTCGACCACAGCACTGTCTCCAATCTGGTGTACTTCAGACCTACTACAGCTATCACAACCCTGTGTACTGCGTATTAACCTCCCACATGTCGTAAGTATTACTGTACGAAAGGCTAGTTTCCTCTCTTGAATTTAAATGGTTGAGTAGGTGAAGATACGATGTAATTAGTGCAGTTCCGGTCGCAGGGATGGTGATCCCTACAATCAAAAATAAAGATTGTATTACAAATATATCTGGATATGCATTTACATGATTATAATTACTTTAATAATAACACGAGAAATATTACTAAATGAATATCACATATTGTAAGATATGGTACAAAGTAAGAATGTAACCTAGCTCAGCAATGTAGCTCAGAAAACAGATAAGCTGAGTAAGTAGCTAATTCAGGTAACTAGCAGTAACTAAATTCCACAGATACAGTGCTGCTACCAATACAAAGAATCACAGTGTACAGATATTAACATTGTGAATGATATACTCACATATTGCATTTACGCACAACTTGTGAAACAACGAAGGTCCATCGTCAGCTGTCGGCAAACATACTGAGACCAGCTAGAACTAGACGAAACATAACAAACGACATCTAACTCAAAGGTGTACGTCTCCCCCTAGCGGCTAAAAGAGAATACTCCACATATCACTTAACAAAAATAAGCCCAACTTATGAAGCAAGACCTTTTTGAAGCCAAATTATTCAAGCAAACATTTGTGGAACCTTTTTGTATTACAGCACAGTTTAGATTAAATTATTTAAGTATTATATAAAAGATTTTACCTGTAGATTAAAGTTTAGATAAGTAGTGTAAGAAAGTATAGATTGAAAGAGCATAGTTTAACAGAACAGTTTGACAGAGCAAAAGTTTAATTTACCATAAATGTACAATACTCTCAATGTAACCAAAGTAGGTGGGTCCTCCGTTGCAGCAGGCCTCACCACCTGGCCTGCTGCCCCAGCCTCAGAGAGAGTGAAGGAGATAGAGGGTGGGAGGGACGGACGGAGGATCCCACCTCACAGCAGAGGGTGACTTTGAAAGAGGGGGTCCAGACACCCACCTCAGCACAGAGGGGGGCTGCCAAGCCTGTCCCCAACTGCCATGCAAGGTGGAACTGTCCCCAGCCCAGGACAAGTCCCAGTCTGTACCTGCAGCCCTCAGACGATCAAGAAGTTGTTTCAAGGTATGGTGTCAAAATAGAAAATGGTGTTTTATAACATCAAATTTTTGTATGTTCTTAGTTGTTTCCTTGGGATGCACTCTGAAATAATGTGTCTTGTTGCAGGTGGAGTTCATTGATGAGAGCGGACCAGGTCGATGGATCGGTCGATGCCCAGGTGGAACACAGAGAGAGTGTTGGTGTCTAAGAGGCGCCCTACCTCCATCAGTGCAGCCTGCATTCCCAAGCCTTCCCCAGAGCCCCCTGCAGAGAAGGCCCCTGCAAGAGCCCCCTGTAAAAGGATCCACAACACCACTGCCCTCCTGTCTACCAGCCAGTCTCTTCTACTGCTCTCCTGCTGCAGAGAGGTTACCACACCAGGACCCCATGCTGCCCCTCCTCAATCATGGACTCTTGTGACTTGATTCTTGATATATGAACATTGACAAAACAACGAGATTGGAAGCAAAAGGTTACCACACCCCTGCTGCACCTCCTTATATGAACTTGACAAAACATTTAAAACCAACAGAATAATCAGTCTCTGATGCCTAATCAGTTCCTGCATAAGGAATGAATGCCAATGACGGGTAAGATCCCACGTACAAACTTTTGGGACAACCTAAGGCAGGCACAGTCACGATTACTCAGCCTAAAGTGAAACTGGTATCCTACAATAGGCGAGTATGGAAGGCTGGTTAGGCACAGTCACGATTATTCAGCCTCAGGATAACCTAAAGCAGCATCACAATTACTCTAGACTGGTGAGACTATCCTGATATCACAAGCTTCCAATCCACAACCAATCAGTAAAATGTGTTAAATAAAGCCTGAATTATAAAGCCTGTGGCATTGAACTGTGAACCTGACCTTGTGTAGTGTGTGCTGGGGATTGCAATAACTGATGTCTGCTGCTATTTATCGATGGTAACAAAAGGAGTGACATTAAGAAATCAGAACTTAAATGTAGGCTACATATTCTTGAGCTAGCTGTGACTGCTAAAAAGATGTTGGTGGCTTCAAAAATCTATTCAATAGGCATTATAGGCATCATAGTTCTTAAATTAACTTGGGCTTATCAGCACCTTCATTAGCCTATGAATTCTAACCCTATTTGTACTGTAACACTAGTTGAAATTTATAATCCTTCTACTTACCAGTAGTACTAACTGTGGTAGGCTATTTATAGTAGTTTATAAGTTTTTTAATATTTAGTTATATTTATTATTATTGGTAGTGCTAAGTTATATTTGTAGTTATAATAGTAATAGCAATAGAGTTTATAGTAGTTATATTTACAATAGTTAGTAGTTATAATAGTACTGGCAGTAGATGTTACATACCCTAACTCTAACAATAAGATTACTGTTAACCCTAATACTACTATTAACCCTTACACCACTGCAGTGATGATCTGTTAATGTAGGCTTATCCTCTCAACAGGCATCCTTTATATAACAGTAGTACTGTAGCACTCACCTCAACTCCCATACCAACACCACAACCACTGTCCTTCCTTATATTCAAATACTTATTCATAATGGCATTCAGGCTGTAAACTAATATCGATACCTTTTATACCTATTTTGAGCTATTGAGCTTATTAAAACTGTACACGTCATGAGTAGAGTAGTAGGCCATTTGTAGTAGTTTATAGTAGTTAAAAATATATATATTTATAGTTATATTTAGTAGTATTGGTAGTGCTAACAGTTATTGTAGTTATATTTAGAATAGTTAGTAGTTTATAGTACTGGCAGTAGTTATACCAGCTTCAGCAACTAGCCCACCTCACATTTTCTCCAGGAAATGTACTTTCTAGTTAGGTGGGCTAGCTTGTAAAAGCTAGCCCATCTTGTGATATTCCCACTATTTCTTTCTTTCTTTCTTTATTATTATTCTCCCCGTTTTTTGTCTCCTTTATAACTTCTTCATACTTTGTGCTAGAAACTTCATTCAAACTTTAAAATGTTCATAATGTTTAGCTCTTTAACGGATGTATTCAGATTTTTGATATTTTTTATAGTTTTTTTGTAATTTAACTTTTAATAGTAATTTTTGTGCCATTGAAACTGCTGGTGGAATGTTCAGTATCATTATGTTTTTAGAGTGGTGGCAGCTGTTGCTTTGAAAATATTTACACATTTTGTAAACTGCTGGCACTCCTACAGTTTTGAAAGCTCACACACGTATTATACATAAAAACTTTCACACAACTGTGCTGATTCGTACAATGTAAGTATCTAAGCCGTGTGACTTATAATTTTCGCTGTATGACGATTTGTTTGGCAACTGCGCTCTCCATTGAAACGTATGGGCCCACACTCTACCTTTTGAGCTGCTAATTTTGCATTTTTACCCTTTTTCTAACTCGTCGCCATGCCTACAGTTTTTAAGCTACACAGACATATAATAGCCTAAAATGTTCAGCATTTTCTCAGGATTCATACGGTGTCAAAATCTAGGCTGGCACCTTTATACTTTTTGAGAGAGAGCTGTCTGAAGCCAACATGCCTTTCCATTGAAGTGAATGAGAGGATGCTCAGTGTCAGTTGGGATTTGAATTTGGGGACACGTGCATGCTCTCTGTACAGGCACCCTTTATTGACTACTGTGGTAGCATTCATATTCATTCATTCCTTCTTTCCTTCCTTCCATCCTTCCATCCTTCCATCCTTCCTTTCCTTCCTTCCTTCTTGCTTTCTTTCCTTCCTTCCATCCTTCCTTCCCTTCCTTCTTTCTCTCCTTACTTCCTTCCATCCTTCCTTCCATCCTTCCCTTTCTTCCATCCTTCCTTCTTTCCTTCCTTCCTTTCCTTCCTTCCATCCTTCCTTCCTTCCTTCTTTCTTTCTTTCCTTCCTTCCTTCCATCCTTCCTTTCCTTTCCTTTCCTTTCCTTTCCTTCCTTCCATCCTTCCTTCCTTCCATCCTTCCTTTCCTTCCTTCCTTTCATCTTTCCTTCCTTTCCTTCCATCCTTCCTTCCATCCTTCCTTCCCTTCCTTCTTTCTTTCTTTCTTTCTTTCTTTCTTTCTTTCCTTCCTTCCATCCTTCCTTCCTTACCTCCCTTCCTTTCTTTCTTTCTTTCTTTCTTTCTTTCTTTCTTTCTTTCTTTCTTTCTTTCTTTCTTTCTTTCTTTCTTTCTTTCTTTCTTTCTTTCTTCCTTCCTTCCTTCCTTATATTCAAAGAAATATTCAGAATTACACTCTTTTTCAGGCTGCAAACTCATATTAATATATGTTCTCCTCTTTCAGCTATTCAACTCAATAAAACTATGTGTTATGATGAGTGGTCTAATCTATTTTTTAATGTAGTACTAGCAGTACTTATAACAAACACCTACTGCAATACCTCCACAGCTACTGCTCCGCCCGGGGTGGGCTATAGACACATGGTCTCCAATGAGGGGTGCATGGGAATGGCCTGGCAATCACTGACCTGCCCCCCACAACCTCTGACCTGAGGGGGCGGAGTCTCGCCACCACGCCACTATCCACGCCACCGTCCCCACATCTCAGACCCTGAGTTGGCTAGAGACGCAGTTTTCACGGTTGGGTGCATGTGGGTGGTCCGGGGAGCAGTATGCTGTCCTAGACCGGCTCTGACCCGAGGGGGCGGAGTCTCGTCACAACGCCACTATCCACGCCACTGTCCCCACATCTCAGCCCCTGAGTGAGCTACAGACACACGGTCTTCACTGTTGGGTGCATGGAGATTGCCCGGATGTCAGTGCACTGCCCCCGACCTGCTCTGACCGGAGGGGGCGGAGTCTCGCCATCACGCCACTATCCATGCCACGGACCTCACAACACCTCACAACAGGTGGCTAGAGACACACAGTCTTCACTGGTGAAGGCGGGTAGGTGGCGCGGAGAGGGGTACACTGTCCTCGACCAGCTCTGACCTGAGGGGGCGGAGTCTCACCACCATGCCACTGTCCACGCCACAGACCCCACAACTCAGCCCCAGTGGGCTAGAGACGCACGGTCTTCACCGGTGGGTGCATGGAGATTGCCTGGTCCGTAGTAGTTCTAGCAGTAGCTGTTACATACAGCTGCAGCAGCTAGCCCACCTCACATTTTCTCCAGGAAATGTACTTTCTAGTTATTCTTACTCTCCCCGTTTTTTGTCTCCTTTATAACTTCTTCATACTTTGTGCTAGAAACTTCATTCAAACTTTAAAATGTTCACGATGTTTAGCTCTTTAACAGATGTATTCAGATTTTTGATATTTTTTATAGTTTTTTAGTAATTTAACTTTTAATAGTAATTTTTGTGCCATTGAAACTGCTGGTGGAATGTTCAGTATCATTATGTTTTTAGAGTGGTGGCAGCTGTTGCTTTGAAAATATTTACACATTTTGTAAACTGCTGGCACTCCTACAGTTTTGAAAGCTCACACACGTATTATACATCAAAACTTTCACACAACTGTGCTGATTCGTACAATGCAAGTATCTAAGCTGTGTGACTTATACTTTTCGCTGTATGATGATTTGTTCGGCAACTGCGCTCCCCATTGAAACGTATGGCGCTGCACTCTAGCTTTTGAGCTGCTAATTTTGCATTTTTACTCTTTTTCTAACTTGTCGCTATGCCTACAGTTTTAACAGCTCATACACATATTATATATCAAAGCGTTCCCATAACTGTGCTGATTCGTGCAATGTAAGTATCTAAGCCGTGACGTATAATTTTCGCTGTATGACGATTTGTCATTTGACGATTTGTTCCTTTCCTTCCTTCTTTCCTTCCTTTCCTTCCTTCCTTCCATCCTTCCTTCCATCCTTCCTTCCCTTCCTTCCATCCTTCCATCCTTCCTCCCTTCCTTCCATCCTTCCTCCTTTCTTTCTTACCTTCCTTCCTTCCATCCTTCCTTCCCTTCCTTTCTTTCTTTCTTTCTTTCTTTCTTATATTCAAAGAAATATTCAGAATGACACTCTTTTTCAGGCTGCAAACTCATACTAATATATGTGACCGCCGCTGGTAATTTGGTCCTCAACTAGGCATTTTCATTTTTCAGTTTTTTACAGATTATGAAAGTGCAGATTGTAAGCTTTCAAATGAGGTCTCATACATTGACATCTGAACATATTTGAAGAAGATATGCTTATTTGAATGCTAGTACTGCCAAATCAACTTAGCTGAGAAATTCTCCAACATATTCACACCTCTGACTGCCAGGTAATGGGCGTGAACAATGGCCTGGTAACCCCTCCCCCAGCCACTCCCCCACTGGACGATCTGTCATTATCTGTCAGAGTGGCTGTCAACTTGGGGTATTAACTGAGAGTGGCTGCCAAGTGAGGTGCTCTCTCACTGATGACCCCACACTCTGAGTCAGTATTAATCTTGTGTTGTGAATGCAGTTAAGAACAATATAAGATGAAGTTCAAATTTAACATTCTTTATTTCCACATACATGATATAAAGTACAAGCATAAGTAGTTAAGTGTACAAAAAAAGGCAACTGTCTAAGTGTTAAAGTGTACAGTCAGTTGTCTGTTTTATAGACAAGGTGCATAGTGTTCATTGTGATCAAGTGTACAACAAAGTAATAACAGTCCCCAGCTCAATACTCAAGGTAATAACAACAGTACTCAGCTCAGTATTCAATATTCTAACAATGCAGTCTGTGCAAGTGTGGGCAAGTCTGTGCAAGAGAACAAGCAACGCTTCAGTATACAAACAGGAAAACAGGAAAGGCTGTGGCCTTTCTCCTGCAGTGCTGTCCGTCCTGATGATCTGCAGTGAATCTACAAGCGGACAGTCTTGTTCTGAGCTGCTGTGGAGTTTGGCGGGGGACATGTGACGTCTCGTCCCTCATCAGAACAGAACTCTCTGATCTTGTCAAAGAGATACGTCTGTCTGGCCATGTCCAGTCCGGGTGGGGCTTGCACAAGAAGACCTTCTCTGGGGGGCAGGACATCAGGCTTGCGCAGCAGCTGAAACTCGACTGCCGGTGCATCACGGTGTTCTCTGGCCACAACCATGCCAGGTCTCTCAGTATCAAAACTGCAATAGAATAGAAGGAAGAAAGTACATTAAACTATTGCCCACAGTACTGGCACTCCATATAGATAAAATAGTACCAGAATGTGTTGATTAAATAGACTAGCTAATGCATGATAGGATGAACGTATTCTCACCTGTTGTGCAAAATCAAAGCTGTAGTGCATAGTGATCTTCTTGCTGGCTGGTATGGAGGGGCCCAGGGAGAGCTGCAAATCCTCACCTTTTTGCTCATCCTGTAACCAAAACAAAAAACAAAGGTGTCAGACTACCATAGCTCTCATGCTCTCTCATTCTGTTTCTCTCTATAATATAGCTACCTAGCTCGATATTAGCTGCCACGCTGGCTAGTTTAGGAACAAAGGGCTAGCTCAGCTAACTAGCATGTTAGCTAACGTTAGCTAGCTAGCCTTTGTTAGTTTGTTATGCTAGCTAGACTTAGTCACTTGTTTAGAAAGGAGCTACTGCTAAACGACTAACGTTAATGTAATGTAAACAGCACAGATAGTATAAAGATCAGCTTACCCCAAAGCAAAGCAGAATGCTTGGCGGTGGTGTGAATCTGCTACGTCGTTCGCGTTCGCTTGGTAGCAACTTGCTTTGCTGATACAGTCATCTCTGTATCACAGGTCATCAAGAATAAACTCCGTGTACGAACGAGTCCTGCTCTGCTGGAGTTTTAGCTGCTCTTAAAACTCTTTCCATGTCCTGGATGCCATCCCCGTCTTCTCTTTAGCAAAAGCTGTAGCATCCATGCTTAAACTTGGGAATGAATGTAAACAAAGCTGGCGTGTTGGGGGGGTGGGGGCGGAGAACCCGGAAGCAATAGCCAATGAAACCAAATCATGCTAATCGATCTGCCCGCCCCCAAGCCCGGCTCGAAATCAGCTAAAAACTAGCTTAGTTTGCAGACTAATTAAACGTATTTCGTGAACCTAAAACTGTTGTCTGTTATAGTAAGTGGGTTCTTCACAACTTCAACTTTGGTAATACAAAATAAAACAAAAAACGAAAAAAAACGTTTTTTATGTATTTTGCCCTCTAGCGCATTTCGGGGTTTGCCGAGTTGCGGACCAAATCACCAGCCGCTGTCACATATGTTCTCCTCTTTCAGCTATTGAACTCAATAAAACTATGAGTTATGATGAGTGGTCTAATCTATTTTTGAGTGTAGTACTAGCAGTACTTATAACAAACACCTACTGCAACACCTCCACAGCTACTGCTCTGCCCGGGGTGGGCTATAGACACATGGTCTCCAATGAGGGGTGCATGGGGATGGCCTGGCAATCACTGACCTGCCCCCCACAACCTCTGACCTGAGGGGGCGGAGTCTCGCCACCACGCCACTATCCACGCCACCGTCCCCACATCTCAGACCCTGAGTTGGCTAAAGACGCAGTTTTCACGGTTGGGTGCATGTGGGTGGTCCGGGGAGCAGTACGCTGTCCTAGACCGGCTCTGACCCGAGGGGGTGGAGTCTCGTCACAACACCACTATCCACGCCACTGTCCCCACATCTCAGCCCCTGAGTGAGCTACAGACACACGGTCTTCACTGTTGGGTGCATGGACATGGCCCGGATGTCATTGCACCGCCCCCGACCTGCTCTGACTCGAGGGGGCGGAGTCTCACCACCACGCCACGGACAACACAACTCAGCCCTTGAGTGGGCTAGAGACACATGGTCTTCGCGGGTTGGTGCATGGAGATTGCCAAGAGGTCACTGTACTGTCCCCGAAGGGTTGTGCCCCAAGGAGGCGGAGTCTCGCCACCATGCCACTATCCACGCCATGGACCACAGAACTCAGCCCACGTGGGCTAGAGACACACTGTATTCACTGTTGGTTGCATAGAGATTGCCCAGAGTTCACTGTAGTGTCCCTGACAGGCTTCCAAGCTTTTAAGCTATCCGCTCCATCATTTATTACATCTTTCAGCTTTGACAGTATTACTCTATTGCTCATCTTTCAAGCTAAAGGCTCAGTTCAAGGCTTAAACTACTAAGGTTGAAAAGTTTATACGTATATAAGTTCTTAGCTTCTTCAGGTAATGCAGTTCCAGTTCTGCCAGTTTCACATTTCAGCTAAGCTTCTAGGTTTCCCAGCTTACAAGCTTTTTTAGCAATACATTCCATCATTTATTCGATGTTTCAGCTTTGACAGTATTACAGTTTATCTTCCAGCTTTTGTAGCAATGTATTTAAGTTCTTAGCTTCTTTATGTAATGCACTTCAGCTTCCAATTCTGCCAGTTTCACAGTTCAGCTAAGCTTCAAGGTTTTTCAGCTTGCAGGCTTTTCAGCGTCCAGGATTTTCAGCCGTTCAGGTGTGATGCATTTGACATTTCAGATTTTTTACATTCATGCATTTTCAGCAATGCTTTTGCTATTCCATTCAGCTGCTCAGCATTCACACGCATTTTCTGCAGGAAATGCATTTTTCTAGTGCCTGAATACCACCCACATTCGGCACATTTGTGTAGGCTATAACGATTCAACATCAAGTGTGACTAAAAATGTGTCCTCCGTAAATGGATCTAATGCTTCAACTATGTTGATCATGTGACCAGTGTCTTTAACAAAAGACGGCAGTTTTTCATTAAGGGGTTTAATAAAATAATCAACAAAGGAAGAGATAGTCGACGTGAGGGAGTCTATCCCCAATACTATGGGGCGACCTGGTGGATTGTTTGCATTTTTATGTATTTTTGGAAGAGTATAAAAGGAATCCTAGCAAAGGACAGGAATTCTGGGGTGTTCGTTGACAAGGAAATTATATCCTTTTTTTAGATATTTCACCCGATTCAAAGTAACTATGTAGAACATTTGTTACTCTCTCTTTGTACTCCAAGGTAGGATTACCGGGCAATTTCATTTAGAAATTCTCATCCCGTAGCTGTCTGTGGCATTCGTTCACATAATCAGATAGGTTGAGTACTACTACTGCACCGCCCTTATCGGCTTGTCTAATAATGATAGACTGATCTGCTTTGAGATCAGACAAAGCTAGTTTTTCGTCTTATTACAGATAAACTCTGATTATGGTGGGTGGGGTGTCTCTCTTTCTCATGCAATAAAGCCATGATATCATCCTCAACCAGTCTGCAATACGTTTCAATAGACCGGGAGGAGAAATCTACTCTTACCCCTGAAAGGTGTAACAGTAGGGTTGGTAGTGGCCTCAGTGGGCCCAACAGTCGGGTTACTAAAGAACTCTCTAAGACGTAATTGTCTAAAGAATTTAAATAAATCGACTTTAACATCAAAATCCACAGATTGTGAAGTGGGTACAAAACTGAGACCCTTGCTAAGCAATGTAACATGGGCATTGTCCAACTCCTTACTTGATTAGTTCATCACATTGAGTCCAGGTTGCGGCTGCGTGAACGCGTGTCGTATCTTCTGGCTGTTCCTCTTCCCCCTCCTGGGGCCTCATTTATAAACGTTGCGTAGAATCCACGTAACTAAGTTTGCTTAGCTAAGTAAGTACGAAAATATACGCACAAAAAATCTCTGATTTATAAAACGCTGCGTATCACAACCCATGTTCACTTAGGCCACACCAACGCCAGCTGCCCTTTATAAATCACAAAAACCTTAGGGACGCACTCCCCTCACTCCAGCGGAAAAAGGAAACACAAACCACAACGGTTACCATGGTTTCGCGTCAACAGCACTTTGCAGCGGCAGAGAAATCGTTCGTATCTTCCTTGTTACAGCTTATGAGGGTTGCCTATATCAGATAGCTACCTAGGTCCTAAGTGGAAATATCCAAATTACAATATGGCCAAGGCATTCAATTATATTTATACATCATTTTAAGAACTCTTACCTATTAATTTCACCGTTACCCTAATTCATTATTATTATTATAATTATATATATAGGTTACAAGCTGGCTGTATGAACCTGTGTTTGTCCTCTTGTCATTTTCTGCAAATAATGTCTGACATTCTAAATTTTGGGGAAAAGTAGTATATAGAAAGTGCACTTACTCAAAAACATCTATAAATAGTAAACCATACATAGTAAACCAGGATGTTGCTGTGATCTCATCCTTTCCAGAGCTGTGTTCACCTGTGGTCTGAAGTATAGGCTAGTTTAGATTGCAGACCATACCACTAATATGACAACCAGAGATTGCACATATTTGTCTCCAGATTCTGTATAAAGGATACACAGGGATTTCCACAATTCTTATTTATTGAAAATAAAATAATATTGAAAACTGAAAATTGGGCAGCACCGATCACAACTGAAAATGATTAATCCCCATCAATGGACCCCTGTCTTTCTTGGCAGGGGAGGGGGGGGTTCAAGAGAGGACGCCCTGGATGTGTCTGGGAGGGATGGTGGATCGGACGTGGATGTGCCTGGGAGGGATGGTTGATCAGACGTGGATGTGCCTGGGAGGGATGGTTGATCAGACGTGGATGTGCCTGGGAGGGATGGTTGATCAGACGTGGATGTGTCTGGGAGGGATGGTTGATCAGACGTGGATGTGCCTGGGAGGGATGGTTGATCAGACGTGGATGTGCCTGGGAGGGATGGTTGATCAGACGTGGATGTGCCTGGGAGGGATGGTTGATCAGACGTGGATGTGCCTGGGAGGGGCAGTGGATTGGACCTGGATGTGCCCAGGAGGGAAGATGGATCTGGACTGGCCTTGATGGTGGGGTTCGACATGCATGAGGCAATGAGGACAGGTGGAGTCAAAGATGGTTTTGACCCCATTGCCTCATGCATGCCATCATAGAAGCTCCAAGTAGATACACAATTAATCTTCTTTCAAAGAATCTTAAACATTAAGGTGTTTTTGGTTGTAGGCCTAATCAGTGAAATCTGCCAATGGAACAAGTGAAACTTTGCTTAATGTTTGGAAGAAGATGCATTTATCTAAAGACAAATCACTTGTCCTATATCTCACAGAAATGTTGCTTGTTGGTTGAGTGTCTACATTACGTGTAAAAAGATGTGTTCTGTAGTGAGTGGCAGGCCATTCATGGACTAAACCTATGAAAAACTTAGTCCCAAGCTTCTTTAGTGCTGTTTCGTTTTTTTGTGGACAACTTTTCATTTTCCATTCTCAGTTTGATCAGCTGTTTAGTCTGAACAACAGTCCTGGTAAATATCCACCAGCCACCACTTTACATTACAATCAAATGAACATAATCTAGCATTTTCTGAACTGGAGAACGGAATTTGATGCGAAATACAATGCAAATGTCGTATAATTTGTGAGGAACTTACATTTGTACGGCGCATTTTCCATTTCGGACAATAAAAACAGCTGCACATGAATCGAGCCTGCATCGGTGCAGACTCGCTACAGAGGGTGTTATAAGCCACTTCCACTCGGCGCGAATTGGTTTCGGATGGCACTTAATATGGCGCGGCCTCCGCGTGAACGCGCAAACCGAGGGGGAGTGCATAGGGCGAGGGAAGAGGAGCTGGATTCGAAAAGGGCCACAATCAACAATTAACTTGGCGCACGTGAACGCGCGTTCTGATCACACCCCAATTAACGCCCACAATTGCCTATAAATGGTCAGTGATACATACAGATGTGGGAAGTTAGAAATGTCACATGCTGCAGCATTTCACCTCACGGTATTTGGCAGGGAAATCCCGTTGGAAATCTCGTGGGATTTCAGACGGGTGTTATTTCGTTTTAGTGATGCACCACCGCCAGGTGGCGTCTTTGAGTAGATTTAGCAGGCTGGGCTCAGTGTTTTTCTCCTATAGTCTACGAATGAAGCATCATTAAATTTCACATTCTTTAATTTAAATGCTCTGTTGTAAAGCACTTTGAGCTGAATTTATCTGTATGAAAGGGGCTATACAAATAACGTTTAATTGTTATTATTACCTTGTTCTCAAACCCATGTTTTCTCCATCTCGATGTAATTTAATTATTACGAACACCTATAATATATCTAGGCCTACAGTAGCCTATCTATCTCGGCAACTGACGTCGGGTCAAGACGTGGTGTCTGTTAAGTCAAATGCGCAAAATAACAGTATTGTAAATATATTTGTTAGTAAAGATGTGGTGAACGTGAGGGTTTTGCGTTTTGTTTCTGGAACGCATTCAACTGGTAGGCTACTCGTAAACCCGGAAGTAAATTTGAAGACAGGGCACCAGCTAATGTAGCCAAGTCTGAGCGCAGTAGGCTATATGGCTTCAGCACGATACAAAGAAAAAATAATCTTGATCGGAGGTGTGGATCCATACAAAATTGAAATAGTCGCCATGAGTAAAGATCACTCATTGCCAATCATATCCGGACATTAACTATCTTGTGCATAGCGGCAGGTTTGACAGTGAGACATCAACCGATAATTGTAATAATGCGATTATTGAAATGGTCTTGTGAACGCCTTTATCAGATTTCCAAAATCGGGGTAAGGTCCATAGGACGATTGTGGGTTTTCATTTGCACATAACTATATTTTAATAAAACATTGAAGTCCGCCTGTCAATGACTTTCCCTAAAATTGTGTTGTGTTGCATCCCCTATTGTTAAATTATAAATGAAAAAAACATACACAATATTTTGTTATTTGAATGATCTTGAATATATATATATATTCAAGATCATTCAAATAACAAAATATCGTGTATGTTTTTATTTATTTATACCGGCCGCCAGCTGTTCAATGAACGGCTATAGGGAATGCGCAGTTTCGCGCTGGCTACAGCCTATTATATGCACAGTTTCGCGCTATGTAGGCTATTATAAATAAGTATTATTCATTGAGGGAGCTTGGACTCGCTGGGGAATGGTGGAGAGACACAGAGCCTCCCCAGACGCGACATCCTCCAGTTGGCTGAAGAGCTGCGCGCTCTGGCGTCCAAACAGCCACCTGCGGCGCCCCTCGCAGTGTCCACAGAAGAATACCCCCCCAAAAATACTTGCATGGTGAAGACAAGCTGCAGCAAGAACAGAACTGTCTACCAATGCATGAAGTGCACCTAGCTGTCTGTGAGAGGCTATAGCAGAGGATATGTGGGAAGTGTATTTGAGCTGCCGCCTCAACCGTGCGTATAAGAGCAGAGCGCATCATATAGCTACAACTAGTAGCCCATAGCCATTAAAACGGCTTATTGTTTTATTCATATATCAACTAGATAATTCGATAATAATGAGTAGCCTAGTAGGCTATGAATTCAATAGGGCAAGCCTTAAGTTGTAGCCTAGGCTACAGTACAATCACAAGACGCATAGGCCTAGCCCATGGGTGTCAAACTCTGGCCCGCGGGCCAAATTTGGCCCGCAGTGTAATTATATTTGGCCCGCGAGGCAATACCAAATGACTACTAGAGCTGGCCCGCCAGTATTATACAGCGCATTCACCGCTAATACTACAAATCCCATAATGCTCTGCTGTGGTTTTGGCGCGTCAATCAAGACAGGACCCAGAAACGCCCTCTCTTCTGTGACAGTAGTCATAGCAATCTCATACTACAACTGTAACCGTGTTACCCCTTCTTTAAAATGGCGAAAAGAAAGGCAGAAAACAGAAACACTAAGCTTTCTGGACAGGTGGGAGGCAGAATATCTGTTTACATATGTAAAAGATAGACCTGTTTGCCTTGTTTGTGGAGCCAACGTGGCTATAACTAAGGAGTACAACATTAGACGACACTATGAAACGAAACACCACGACAAGTACAAGGACCTGGACATGATTAATTTATTATTGTTATTTTATTTTTAAATTTAATAGCCTGTGAAAAAAGTTTATTTTGATATTTAAATCAGAAGGCTGCAAATAGAAAAGAGGCATACGATTTTTATTTAAATTTTATTTTATAAATTAATAACATTGATGTGTTTTTTATTTGAAATTCGATTTTGCATGTCTGCACTATTAAGTTATATATTGTATGGTAATAAGCGTTGCTTGTTCCATATTCAATGTTAAAGCAAAACTTGTTTGGGTCCATATTAAAATATTCATTTGTTCAATGTTGGCCCGCGACTTTGTTCAAGTTTAAAATTTTGGCCCACTGTGTATTTGAGTTTGACACCCCTGGCCTAGCCTATCGTAAAAAGCGTTGCGTTCTCATAGGCCTATATTAACTTAGATAATTATTAATTATGCTCAGGTCATAATGTCCGTTGAAAATAATTCCCTCTAAGCAGAATTTGAATTGTATTAAAATAGGCTAAAATTAAATTTCCACATATTCTGATTCCTTCTAGGTCTCTATAAAAAAAAACATTTTTCTAATGTGTAGCCTATAGGCGATGAACAAAACAGCCACAATGTAGCCTGCTTAGTGAGCGAGAGGGCAGTCTACCATAAAGTGTATAACCATAATGTAATATATCTAGACTACATGCATTGTGGTATTTCTTTATATAGCCAATTGTTTCTCAATAAACAGTTATGTCATCCTCTGAGTCCAAATGTAGGCTAATAGACCGGCAGCTCTAAATGCCTTCCCAATCAATGAGACATGGTTGTAAAAATGATGTTTTATTGATGAAAAGGGTAAAACTGAAAAACATGGAGAGTCATTGCATTGATCGATGCAGTCCGCTACCAGCAAACACTGAAAATACAGGTCCTCAATTTATTTAGATTAGACTAGCCTATCCAACTGGACCACTCCAATGAATGTTGAACGTAGCCTACTTTTATTCTTTAGGTTTTACAGAATCGGCCTACAATGTCCACACATGCATGCGCCATCTGACTAGCTCGTCACTCGCCAGCGAACCTGGACTAGACTATTGTAACCCCCCCCCCCCCCAAATTATTTTATATTCAAATAAATTGGATGAACCCCTAGCCCTGGATCGTGGGGAGGGGGGTAGCCTGCGTTAGCGGGTGCTTTGCCATGACCGGCCATTGAATTCGCTAGTTTGATTGATAGATGGATGGATTAACGTCCAAAGTAAATTGTGCAAGTATTGTATAGGCCCATGTGTAAGAGATGAATGGCTGTAACCATGAACTCAGCCAGAGGTAGGCCCTACTGTAGATTATCAGCATTATCACCAGTCTCAATTTATGTCTCAATTTATGTGTTGCCATTCATTTAAACCACCATCTCATCTAGACTACTTCTGTTGCTGCATTTTTACATTTATGCTTTCATGATTTTAGAGCGCAATAAACATTTTCCAGGATTCCAAAAAGTCCATCCATTCATCCAACTTTGTTCTGAGCGCAGCGCAGGCTGGTAGCCTACTGTCAAGGCTCACGACTGATGCACTCCCTTAACACGTCTCGCATCCCCAGACCATCAAGAGAATTTCATTATGAAAGACCTTGGGATTCCAGGAGTCAAGGCCGTTTCAGACAGGGAGCGACATTCCGCCTGCGTTCTCGCTCGGATCAGCGGGGGACGCACGCGTCCTGCGCGCAGCGGGGAAAGCTGACTACAATTCAGCTCTTGTCGCGGGCGGGCGTGTGCAGCCTAGTTCCATATGAGAACACTCCTCGGTCCAATTCCGTATAGTAGATCAGCCTGTGTACTTTCAACGAATGTATTATTAGACATAATATCATAATAATATATAAAGCCTTCAACGACCTCCTGAGCTGCCTGCCTGATGTTCTCAGGGCTAAAGAGACCGCGCGTCGTTTTCCTCACCCTATTGGCATGCTATCAATGAAAGAAAATACATTGTAAATAAACATGGTTTTAGGCTATTGTTTTTATGTAGGCCTATAGGTTAAGCTATTTGTGTTCATAAGGTAACGTCATTATAAACGAAAGTAGCCTATAGCCTATAATCCAATTGACTGGAACCAGGGGGTTTGACAAAAGTTAAGAGGCAAAATAATTTGTCTTGACTGCATTCAAGATGTATCTTTCACATTAAAACTACATACAAAGCTGGGAATGCTAAGAAAATTGCATATGTTTGCAAACTAAAACAAGTGAACACAATTGTACAATCAAAAATGCTTATGAGACCATTATTTTACTTATATGGGGCAAAAGTGGTTTCTCTTCCTGCTTCTGCCTAAGCCCTCCACAATACCACAACACAACGGTGTCATGTTTTACCGAAGGAGAAGTGAAGAAGCCGGTAGCTAGCAGTAGCTAAAGCAGTGAGCTCTGCCCCCCTCCGGACATGGGGGCCATTTTGGGTTCTTCCTGTGTCACGTTACAACTGTAGACTTCTTCTTCAGAGGTGTTATCTTTATTGGCCTCAGGGACAAAGGAATGTTTACTCAGGACAGGGCATCTGTTGTCACTATCCTGTTATATTAACACAGTTCTACCTAAAGTGAAGTTTATTCATTATTCTAAGTAAATTGATTACTACATGAGAGTAATACAAATGTATTGATGTAATACAGTATAAAAATATACTACATATCCCCCCTTCGAGGCGTCCTAACGCCTCGACACAAAACAACATTAAACACAACAAACAATCCCCAAAACACATACAAATAACCAAATCATCACACAGCAACAAAGCAAATCGGGGGCCAGAGGTTACTAGCACATAGCCCCATCGAAAGAGAACAGCCCTCAGCGCTGTCTCATATCCTCTTCCCATGCTGGAGCAATCTTCAGACATCAAACCCCCCGGTGTCGCAGTCCTCTCTGACACCCAGAGAGCAATGTCCGTAGCAAGATGGTAAGCTCATCCCCGTCTGAAACAGGGAGAACACTCCAGAAATGTCCAAGAATGACCCTCAAGTCATTCGTGACTCCACACAGTTCATAGCTTCATGCTGGCGAGGGGCAACCACTCCTTGGTAGCCCACACAATGCACTCCAGGAAAATCTGAAAACATCAACACAGAACTTCACAGAAACAGAACATCCTATAGAAATAGACTAAACCTAAATTACTACAAAACAGAACAATCTAACCAAGGAGACGTGTACACACACCTGAATCAAAAACACAGGTGAAATGTAGGCGACATCCTCAAGCTTGATCAAACAAGAAACCCTAAACAGAAATGACATATAATGCTAAACATTAAGTAACCTCATGTTCCAACACATATCAGAAAGAGATAGACAAGACAAACAAAAGTTAACAGACAAACAACAGGTTCCAGGCAGTCCCCAGGAAGGCACGATCCAGGCTCCTCAAAGACCTGCCGCCCAGGGTCAATCAGCACCTGAAAGATAACACTCAACACAGACTGGGGTCAATAGCAGAGGAGAAGGCCTAAAGCCAACTCCTCACAAACACATCATCATTATGTGAATGAAATTCATACAGTAGAATGCATAAACGAACAGCTTATGGCCATTCATTGACTATTGAAACATAAACTTCTAAATCAAAGTGGAAAACATAACCCATTTGAATTGACTAAACAACCTTGTAAACCAATTATCTAAACTGATGTTATATGAAACCATAACTGAATATTCCTACTATTATAAATTCCTGTAATAAACTGAACTAAACATCAAATCATCAATAACCATTCAACACACATGACTTTTTGTTTTTGTTTTTCTGAACAAAAAGATGGTTCATACTCCAGAGTCCATATTCAACTAACTTGCTTCTATAATAATCTTCTGGAGACAAGTGTTTCTCCAAAATGTCACAGATGTAATAAAAATATTCCTCATCACTTCAACTTCAGTAATGAACTCAGGCTCATAGGTGACAACGTAGGTTATCACCGCTATCACTCTTCTCAAAAATTGATTCTAGAAACGTAAGAAATACTTGTTGTATTGTAAATCGCTGACGCCCCTTAATTAGTTCATGTTCTCCATGTCTCCATTCCAGACATCTTCCGTCAACACTCTTGTAGTGGTTTATACTGTGGGGTTCAACTCTCTGTTCTTCTGCACCGTCAAGGTTATGATTGTCACTGTCACTAATTTCTTGTTGTTTACTTTCTTCATGCACCTGTAGACTCCTGCATCACTGGCTGGTCTTAACCCCCTAGATTGAGCTTGTAACTTATCATCCTGACATGACTCTTGATAATGCTTGGAGCTAATGACATCTATCCAATGTCATGTTCGACTTCCTCTTCAACCCCCCCCCCTTTTTTTTTTCTTTTTTTTTTTTGATTCTTCAGAATTAATAATCTCCCCCTGTCTGAGGCTGTTGGAAAACAGGGAACGGGAGTGAAGATTACATCATTGGTTGTTGTTGTCGTTGTTGTTCTGCAAAACAACAGCTTGTTTCTTCTCCTCTTCTATCCATGTTCCATCCAATAACTGACTTTATGAGAGTGTCTTCTTCAGCTCTGCATCTTGTTCCTTCAACTACTTTCTAATTTCCTTCAACTACTTCCTAATTTCCTTCAATTCTTCTTCCACTGGTACATCCTCGGTCCATGTTGTATCATCTTCATTCAAGTCAGACTCCTCATTCACTTCTTCACTACTACTACTAGTCTGTTTCATTAGCAACGCTTCCTTTCTATACAGCACCTGTCATAATCTTTCTAATACTTTCATCATATCCTCCAATATCCACTCCTTCATCTACAGAAGAGTCACTGTCGCTTCCACACTTTCCCTTTTTGTTCATCTACTTCTTCTTCTTTTCAGCTGGTATCAGAGACTGAGCTAACTTCCTGGTTTTGCACTTCACATCAGGATGGGTAATGATGGTCACTCTGGCATTCCCCATCGATATAATGTCGTCATTATCATCTTTGATGACATATCTTCCCTCAGTGTTTAGCACAAGTAACTGTGTATAAGCCATATTAGATTCCCTCTTGATGTCATAAGAATGCGAAGTCAAAACTTAATTCATGTGGGAGAATAGAGCATCACTCACTCAACAGCTTGTCCGTTGTGCTGTTGACTTCCTTTACTTCGGTTGGAGCTATGATTACTGCTTCCAATGCTGTTTTCTGTGTCCATCCCATTTTACTGAACAGCGTCAAGACTGTTTAAAATCCTCATAACTTGATAAACGGTTAACAATTCAAACTATTAATAAACTACTTAAGAATCCAATACTATAAAATCAAGCTTTATCAATTATGTAATTAATAAAGAAATGAACACTCAATCACTCACTGACATAGGACCCTTCTTGCTCTGCCTAAACTTCCTATCCAGAACTAATCTTGCCCAACTCAACCCTAGTCTTCAGCACAGGGAGCGATCGGTCCCATTTAAGCACTTTTAATTTTTACAAATTAAAAACCACAAAGCCTGGTTTGATGCAAGCTTAGGGTATTTTGCACCAGAGGACAATCCCCTCATTAACCGCTGTATGCCAGAAAATAATAAATTAAAATAAAAAAGATTTTGACGTAGACATCGAAATGTCCACACCACTTTGCCTGTCAGCAAGTTGAGTCCTACTGTCCGTCCACTCACAATCCTTTCACTCCACACACACACAATATGCAAGCGTAATATATGTATGTATGTCTATATCGCTCTACTCAAGCAAACCCTTAAACTGATGTTTATTCTATCAAAAACCAAGACACCTCTAAACCAGCTATCCAACAGACCACCAATCACTCAAGAACCAAAGCTCAACACCAAACCATCTACATCCATTTAACAATTAAACACCCTCAAAACCACTTATATCCAGTATCAAGTAGAATTATTATATATATAATACTTATAATAATAAAAAGTTGAATAACTATACATAATTAATCAAGTAATCAATACAATATTGAAGAATTAATCAATTAATGAACTAACCATTTATCCTTAATATCAAATCAAGTAACCAATCAATCACCTCATCATAAAACACCAAGCCTTAAATGCAGGTCAACCACTCAAAACAATTAAATCAGGTGATCAGTCTAGTTCAATTAATGAGCATTAATCAGCACTTCAGGCTTACTTTTCAAGCAGGTGATGGATGGTTTTTGCAAAGAAGTCCCTTTAAGATGGATGGATGGATGGTCTGGGATTGGTGATTGGTAAGGACAAAAACTTTTCCGGATATAACTGCAAACAGATTTACTCAAAGGGGAAAGAACAATTAATCACAAAGCAATGATAATTAAAAAATATATTTGCAATACTTATAACAACCACTAGTGGGCGACATTGGACAACAGAGGTGAGGAGGATGAAAGATTTCTTAATCTCCCTAAAGTATGGCTAATGCTACACCATTCTCAATTTATGAAGATTGAAGAAGGGTTTCATTAATAAAAGTTATAATTGACTAGTGGATTGCTGCTAGGGTTTGAGTGTTGAGTAACCGATATCTCGATCAGTGTCCACCTGGCCCAGATTCAGCATCCACTTATGAATTTATGGTTAAATTAATATTTAACCTAATCCAGTCGTCCCATACACCGCACGACCCACTGGATGAATTATCTGTCCCTAATTTCTAAAACAGGAAAGAGAGAGAAATAAATGTGAAAGAAAGAGAGAGAGACAGATAGATAGAGACAGACAGATAGTGAGAGACACAATTGGGTGACTTCACACTGTCCTACAAACCACAGCACAACCCACCTGGCCAGTGAACGCGTTTCACTGACCCCCCCTCTTCACAGCTGTTTTATGAGGGCTAGGAATTTACAACTCAGGGTACGGGGAGCAACCTCACACACATAAGACAATTAAACAGAACATATCAGCAAATATTATTTACATTAACTCAACTTTCAAACATACAATGGATCCAACCAACAAACACACAACCTCAACTTTACTCAAAACACAAAACCGCAACACACGCTCTCCTCACGCTCTCCTTTCACACTCTCCTTTCACACCGACACAGCCCCTGTCTCCTCACAAAAGATCAAAGGCTCCACACCCACAGACACTTTTACACACGTGGAAGAGAGAACAAAGGATCCCCCTTCCCTCAACATTCATTCAGAAAGAAGAAATATCAACGAATAGTATCTACGTTAAACCAATCTCAAATATACAATGGACCTACTAGACAGTTACAAGAATCACGAAAGACAGGACATAGCAGACGGCTAAACGTACTTAAGACATAGACACACGCGGAATCTCCGGTTTTAGCCGCGCACACACGGGCACCTCACTTTTACACAAATATGCAAACGTTATGCATTTAATTTAACCGGCTTTCTTTTATAGACATCGAACTTCACTATATAAGCTCAAGTCTTCACTAAACTTTGCGCAAACGTATGCGTCTTTTCAGACCGGCCCATAGCAGACCACGCACCACCAAACATGCGTTAGCTTCTGAACCGATCTCGCGCAAGCGTGTTGCTTCTTCCAGTTTCTTGACCTATACGTACCAAGTCAGCGCAACTATGCGTCTTAAACAGCCTACACAATTTTAATCTATTCTCCTTATTTATTGGAAGTTCTTTATGGCGATAGCAATAAAAGAATTTGCAAGACGGTTTACCTCGAAAAAGACAAGCAGTCTCTTTTGTCTCTTGTCATCCTCTGGCCGATAGGTTCACAAGAGTATCGTTGATCTTGCTGTCTCTCGAGGGTCTTGTCAAACGGGTGCTATTTTCGCCATCCCATCCCCGTCGCCAAAATGTGGTATCTTCGGTTCTTTACTTTTGGGCAAAATGAAAGTACTTCAGGAGCAAAATGCGGTCAAAACAACAATTTATTGAGCACGCCTCACAGGTCAAAACTTGACCGGCGATACTAAAGTTCTTTTTACGAGGTAGCGAGCTTATATACTTGGCTTCAGGCCAAGTATCACATGACAAACACATTTGCATACAAGGGATGTACATTAACACAGATCTGCTTGTAATTGGTCAACAGGTCACTGAGCTCTGCCCCCCTCCGGACATGGGGGCCATTTTGGGTTCTTCCTGTGTCACGTTACAACTGTAGACTTCTTCTTCAGAGGTGTTATCTTTATTGGCCTCAGGGACAAAGGAATGTTTACTCAGGACAGGGCATCTGTTGTCACTATCCTGTTATATTAACACAGTTCTACCTAAAGTGAAGTTTATTCATTATTCTTAGTAAATTGATTACTACATGAGAGTAATACAAATGTATTGATGTAATACAGTATAAAAATATACTACAGTATCAATCAGCCTATTGAAACCAATGGATGGAACGGCCAGCAATCAAGAGTATTGATGTCATTCTCTACATCCCAAAATGTGTAAATTGACTCATATGGTCACCCACAGGCTTCATTGTGTGTGTCCGTGTTCTCCAACAGGGTGGTCTTAAGACAGATTGGGCTTGATGGCATTCTAACAAATGCCGAAGCCAAGAAAAAATGGGAAAACCTGAAGAAAATATACAGGGTGAAGAAATACACGTTACCCACTGATATTAATGGGTCATAGGATCATGTAGCCCTATCTATGGGGATTGATTTCACACTAGTGGTTGTGGCAAGGCTATTCCTGTAGCACTGTGGTGTCTTGGGTGTCCCTCAGCATGATTGTCAGTATACTATTGTATATTATGTGTGCATCCTCATCATCACTTTCTGCAAATGTACCGCTGTCACAAACTTAATTTCACCCTCTGACCAGAAATGAAAGACATCTCATATCATTTTATCTGATCTTTGCCACTCCTGAACCCCCGGACAGGGAGTGGAACTCAGGGGAGACTAACAGCCGCCACCTGGCCGTACTTTGAGGCCATGCACGAGGCTCTGGGGCAGAGGGACTCCATCACACCAGTGAACACCATCTCCAGTGCGGTGGAGTCGGGCGACTCAGATGATGGTGTTCACTGGTCCTCTGCCCAAGAGTCCTCCAGCCTCTCCGGCCCACCTGACCCTCCCACCCCCTCCAGCCCCTCTGGGCCCTCCTCCGGCCCCTCACGCCCCTCTACCTCTGGCCCCTCCTCCTCTTCCACAGGTCCATCCACCCAGAAGCCTGGGGGTGGGAAGAGGAAGAGAAAGGCCAACCATCTAGACCCACCTGACCTCCTCAGGGAGTGGATGCAGCAACAGGAGAGGAGGCAGGTGGAGCTAGATGGGAGGCAGGCAGAGAGGCAGGCAGAGCTGGACCGGAGGCACGCAGAGCAGGACGGAAGCGGGCTGAATACTCCCAAGTTTGGCTTTGACTTGTGACAAATGACCTATGTGATCATGACTGCCTTGACAACGCACACACAAGAGTCGTAGGCAGTGATGTGGTTAAACATGGCTTTATTTACACAGAACAGAAAGGGTAGACATGGATGATGTAAGTGTAACAGATGTACTGTAGTTGTGGGAGACCTGGGATGCCGATGCCAGGTGAAACAAGTGCAATTCCCCCACACTTACTGGAATTATCCCAGTTTGATCAGCAAGAGTTACATAAGTACCTGTTTAGTGGATAGGATTTTTGGCCCTATGCACCCATTTAACCTCTGGGGTGAGGTGGTCCAATTGGTCTGGCCTCTACCCTTTGATCTGGCCAGCATGGGTGACCCTGGTACAGCTCTCAGGGTCACTGAGGCACGCAAGCCACCACCCCACGACAAGGGATGGACCGTGTGGTGGAAAATAGGCATGTGGTCTGTGCCAAATGTTAACTGCATGGACTGTTCAGAACTGAAATATGACACCCCCCCCCCCCCACAAAAAAAGATCAGTCCCATTATGCATCTAAACTGAAAATCAGAAAATCAGTCCCATCATGCCTCAACTGAAAATCATCCATCTTGTGGGAATATGAAAACTGAAGGGGAAAAAAAGCCCACCAACAAAATAATGACTCAACTCCTGCAGTAGTCATGGTGGGCTAACAGGTCCTGCAGGTTCTGGGGTGCGGACACCTGGGCACACAGCCTCTCCCTGATGTGGGCCCCACTCCTCTCCAGGGTCGGCTCCTGGACAAGTGGCGCAGGGGAACCATGTTGTTCCAGATCATCCTCAGGCAGCTCAATGATGTCCCCATGGCTGAGGCAGATGTTGTGGAGGACTGTGCAGGCCAGGACAACATCGGAGCAGAAGCCCACACTCACCTCCAGCGCCTTAAAAAAGATGGAGCGCCAACGAGCCTTCATCATTCCATAGCTCCTCTCGATGATGTGGCGTCCTCTTGAGTGCGCCACGTTGAACCTTTCCTGCATCCTGCCTTGCACAGGACGCCTGTACGGCGTCACAATGGAGATGGGCTGCTCCAGGCAAGGGTAGCCTCCATCTCCCAGCAGGAAGTAGCCAGGTGGGGGGTACAGGGAGTGGGTGTACACCGGGCTGTTGCGCAGGATGCGTGTGTCATGCACCGACCCTGGATAGCCCACGAACACATCCAGGAACCTCCCGCTGCTGTCGCAGATGGCCTGGAGCTGGATGGAGTAGAACTGCTTGTAATTAAAGTAGTCTACCTTGTTCCGCTTTGGGGGCTTGATGCGAATGTGGCATCCATCGGTGGCCCCTACTGCCCTGTTGAAGGCCACATGGCGGGCCAGACGGCCGAATCCCTGACCCACTGTGTCAAGGGTGTCTGGGGGGGGGGAGCAGATTATCTTGGACCTGGCCTTTCGGACCCTCTTGCCGATCCTGTGCACCACTCTGTGGATGGTGCTCTTGGGGATGTCAAAGGCCCGCGCCGTCACCCGGTAGGACGCTGCATGGACCAGCCAGAAGATGAACACCAGCACTTCCAGGTTGTGTCCCCAGCCATGGTCCTTCTCCTGGTGCAGGAGGCCCAGTACACCATTGAAGGCCTGTCGAGACAACCTGAAGTCAGGCCTCATGTCTCTCTCAGGGTCCAGGTAGACCCTCAGGGCAGGCGCCAGCCTGTTTAGCCTGGTGTATGGGCCGCGTGGGTGGGCCTGGGGGTGCAAGAGAGTAATATGTAAGTGAGTGAGTGAGTGAGTGGACAGGGATTTCAGATGCTGCATATCACACACATGCAATCAAGGGGTTGTGGCCTATTATCTATCAATCAATCAAACAAACAAACTTTATAAAGCACTTTTCCCATTTACACTGAATTGTTACAGTGTCTGCATCACCTTTTTTTTCCCTAGATATGATGTTGGGTTAACTAGGACAGTAGTTCAATGTGTAGTTGTTAATTACCTGTATTCCAGTCACCATGGCCAGTAACTGGCCAACACAAGCAATGTTTGCCAGTTGGCCATTACTTTCCTCATAATTGATGTGGATCCTTCTGCGCCTCCTCAAACACTGCCTCCGTCGCAGATGCTGAAGGAGATACAGAACAAAACCGAGTCCCTGCATCTTTAAATCTGACGTCAGTCATGTGCCCCACTGGAAGTGCTGTCCCATTACCTTTTATGCAATTCAGCGCCCTTGCACCCTCTGGCCCTTCCGGCTGACGTCAATTAAGTGCTCAGGCCTCAGGCCGCAAGTGCGAGGGGTTTTTTGCTTGCTTGTCTCTTCCCTGGTGTTCGCAGTTCGTTGGTGTGGGCGCTAACCAGCCCGTTACTGTTCTCCTGTCTATTTGATTGCCATCTGCTATACAGTGGAATAAACGTTCGAGTATTCAACTGTCTCCTCCTTATTCAAGACATTACACTGGTGTCAGAAGAAAAAAAAAAGGAGGAAAAGAACAAGGAAAAGTTGGGTTAGAAGTTGTCGTTAGCCACCCTAGCGCTGGGACAGTGAGATAGCTAGCAAGCTAGTCAACGTTAACGTTGCGTGCGGCGCCATGGATGGGAACGGAGCGAGGAGAAAAGTAAAGAAGGAGGAGATGAGCGACGATGAGCTGCAGGGAGCCCACGGGTCAGTGGACTTGGATAAAAAAACAAAGAAGTTGAGGGAGAGGAGCAACGTTAACTTGAGAGAGTTTGTGTCTGGGCTAGCAGCTGACGCAGGGTTCGCGCCTTCAGCAGCCTGTATGGCTTCCCCTCCCGCGCACGGTATAACTCAGAGCGCTCTTGATGTAAACAACAATGGCGCCGCCTGTCGCCCAGCTGCTGCAAGAGTGAAGACACCCAAATTCTCTGGTAAGACAGACTGGGAGGCTTTTCATGCACAGTTTGAGCTGTTGGCCAAAGCAGAGGGGTGGTCGACAGATGAAAAAGCTCTACAGCTAGCCTTGTGCCTCACAGAGGATGCTCTCCCCTGCCTGCTGCTGCTGTGCCCAGAGGACAGGGGCAGTTATGGGGCATTAGTTGGGGCTCTGCAGAGGAGTTTTGGACAATGTCTGGAGTCCGGGGTGTTGCGCAACGAACTGAGCAATCGCTCCCGTATGCCTGGGGAGTCCCTGCGAGTGCTGGCCAATGACATCGAGAGCCTGACACGCCGGGCGTACGGCCACATGCCCCCTGAAGTGCAGAGCGAGCTGGCACGGGACCAATTCATCAGAGCCCTTCTACCCGCTGACCTCCGGGCTCAGGTACAGTTGCAGCATCCACGCACCCTGCAGTCAGCCTTTGAGATGGCTGTGGAGAGAGAGATGGTGTGGGCGTCGACCAGCACTGTGAGGAGCTGTCAGCTGGAGAGCTCACCAGCTGTGAGGGCCGCAGTCGGCGGCCTACAAGGAGAAGAGAAGCCGGCATGGGTGGGGGGAATGACTGAACTGTTGAGGGCTGCGTCGCTGCAGACTGCATGCCTGCCTTGCCCGGGACCCAGGGTCTGCTGGGGGTGTGGCGAGGAGGGGCATGTGCTCAGAAAATGCCCCAAAATGGCTCGGGGAAACAGATCGGGTCTCGTTTAGAGGGGGCTGAGCGGACCCAAGCCCCATCACCCCCACCATCCCTCTTCCCATCCCAATCTCCACCGCCATCCGCGACCTTTCCCTCACAGACACCGTTGCCGACAGGAGGAGCCCAACAGCACAGCCGGGGGGGCCTGGCTCCACCTCCCCCAGAGGGAGATGACATCACAGACTCAAGCCCACTGTGGTGGTGGGGCGTGCAGGTGAGGGGCACTCGTGTTATGTCCCTGTCACGGTAGAAGGAGTACCCTGCTCAGCCTTAGTGGACACGGGGTCAACGGTGACTTTGGTACGGCCAGATGTGGTGCCTGGCTGGACTCAGGTTGAGCCCACCACTGTGCAGTTGCGCACGGTCACGGGTGAGCTCGCACCCCTGGTAGGCAAGGGCATGTTGACTGTGACTGTGGGGGGGAGGGCTGTGCGTCATCCAGTGTGGATAGCTGCTGTCCAGGAGCCGTGTATCCTGGGTTTGGACTTCCTGAAGGCTACAGGCTGTCAGCTGGACCTGGAGAGGGGCACAGTGAGGTTACTGGAGGGGCCTGCTGTCAAGATGACTCCAGTCGTGACTTCCACCGCGCCTCCTGCCAGGCTCGTCTCCCCAGCAGTAAGTACAGCCGTAACTGTCCTCAACGACCCCCCCCCTTCCTCCCACGTGACTCTCCCCACCCCCTTCCTCTTGTCCACCCCTCATCCGGAGGCGACCCCCCCTTCTGGTACCTCTCAGGCGTGTTCCCATACCGGCGAGAGCCAGTCAGCACCGGCCCAGCTTCCCCAGGCGGTGCCGGAGGGGACGCCGTCTGCAGTGAGAGAGGTATGGAGGAAGAACTGCGACGGACTAGACCCTCAGCAGCAGGGGCAATTGTGGCAGTTGTTGCTAGACTTCCAAGACAGTTTTGCCATGAGTGAGGAGGAGGTGGGGAGAACGGATATTGTGCAGCACGACATCAACACGGGGAATGCCCCGCCCATCAGGTGCCGTCCTCGCCGCCTCCCTCTGGCTCGTCAGGAGGCGTGTGACGGAGCTGTGTGGAGCATGCAGCAGGCGGGTATCATCGAGCCCTCCGACAGCCCCTGGGCGGCAGCCTTCGTCATGGTTCCCAAGAAGAACGGGGACTGGCGGCTCTGCGCTGACTACAGGCCGCTGAATAACGTCACCAGGAAGGACTCATACCCCCTGCCGCGCATCGATGAGTCCCTGGACCTAGTCTCCGGGTCCTTTTGGTTCTCATCCCTGGACCTTCGCAGCGGGTACTACCAGGTGCCTCTCTCCCCAGCGGCCAGGCCCAAGACCGCGTTCTGCACGGGGCGGGGGCTGTGGCAGTTCCGAGTTCTCAGCTTCGGGCTCTGTAATGCCCCGGCCACCTTCAAGAGGCTGATGGACAGGGTGCTGGCTGGTGTCCCCCGTGAGCAGTGCCTGATCTACTTGGACGATATCCTGGTCCACGGCAGCTCTTTCGAGGCAGCCCTGGGGTCTCTGCGTCAGGTCCTGGAGAGGATTAGAGCAGCGGGCCTGAAGCTGCACCCGGACAAGTGCCGTTTCATGCAGAGGGAGGTGAATTTCTTGGGACACCGGGTGGGGGGTGAGGGCATAGGCACCTTGGAGGAGAAGGTGCAGGCAATCACCAGCTGGCCCACCCCCACCAGCCAGGCGCAGCTGAAGAGCTTTGTCGGTCTGGCCAGCTACTACAGGAGGTTTGTGCGAGGGTTCTCCAGCGTGGCTGCACCCCTGTATCAGCTGCTCCAGAAGGACAGGGACTTTGTGTGGACCAAGGAGTGTCAAGAGGCGTTCAGCAGCCTGCAGCGTGCCTTGAGTGAGGCCCCGGTGCTCTCCCCGCCTGACCCTGCCCTTCATCCTGGACACAGACGCGAGCGGTGTGGGTGTGGGCGGAGTCCTGTCTCAGGTGGGTCCAAGCGGAGAGAGGGTGGTGGCGTACTTCAGCAGGAGATTCAACAAAGCTGAACAGCGCTACTGTGTCACCCGAAGAGCTCCTGGCGGTTGTGCTGTCCATCAAGCACTTCAGGTACTACCTGTGCGGCCTGCTCTTCACTGTGAGGACTGACCACTCTGCTCTCCAGTGGCTCCTGACGTTCAGGTAGCCAGAGGGGCAGATGGCCAGGTGGCTGGAGGAGCTCCAGGCGTACAACTTTACAGTGATGCACAGGGCCGGAGCACGCCACACCAATGCAGATGCTCTTTCCCGCCGCCCATGTGCTGAAGATGGGTGCCGCTACTGTGTGTGGAGGGAGACACGAGAGAGAGAGCTGCGTGCAGAGGAGGAGTGCTGTGCTGCAGTACGTCAGGGGCAGGTGATCGTCTGCCGAGAGCTGCAGACAGTGGAAGCAGCTGAGTGGAGGAGGCAGCAAGAGCAGGACACATACCTACAGCCCGTGCTGCAGTGGGTGGAGGTGCAGCGGCGACCCCTAGTGGACGAAGTGGCTGCGCTCTCCAAGGCGACCAAGGGGCTGTGGGCTGCATTTGAGTCCCTGCGGCTGTGTGACGGTGTGCTGCAGCGGGCATGGAAAGAGCCGGCGTCAGGGGAAGAGAGGTGGCAGGTGGTGGTCCCCAAGGGCCTGCAGGAGACTGTACTCAAGGCAATGCATGGAGCAATGGGAGTGGGCACTTCGGGGTCAATAAGACACTCCGCCGTCTCCGCCAGAGTTTCTACTGGGGGCGAGCCAGGAGAGATGTGGAGGACTTTTGCCGCCGCTGTGACCCCTGTACGGCTCGCAAAGGTCCCATTGGACGCTCCCACGCCCCACTGCAGCAGTTTCCAGCTGGGGCACCAATGGAGAGAGTGGCGGTGGACGTAGTGGGCCCGTTTCCCCGCTCAGACAGGGGGAATTGCTATGTCCTCACCGCCATGGACTATTTCACTAAGTGGCCCGAGGCCTACGCCCTCCCGGACCAGGAGGCATATACCATAGTGGACGCACTGGTGGAGGGCATGTTCTGCCGCCTGGGGGTGCCCGAGTGTATCCACAGCGACCAGGGGAGGAACTTTGAATCCCGGGTTTTCGCCTGCATGTGTGACCGGCTGGGGATGCACAAGACCCGCACCACCCCCTTGCACCCCCAGAGCGACGGTTTGGTGGAGAGGTTTCACCGGACCCTGGGCCAGCAGCTGGCCATCCTCACGTCGAGGCATCAGCGAGACTGGGGCATGCACCTGCTCCTGGTGCTTATGGCGTGTCGCTCAGCAGTCCAAAAGTCTACCTCCTGCACCCCAGCCCTTCTCATGCTGGGGAGAGAGCTCCGCACCCCGGCAGAGCTGGCGTTTGGGCGTCCTCCTGACTCCCTAGCCGTTTCCCCGGGCCCAGAGTATGCCAGGAGGCTTCAGGACCGCCTGGAGTCAGCCCATAGTTTTGCCCGCGAACAGCAGCAGCGCGCTGGCATCAGACAGAAACGGAACTATGATGTGGGGACCCGGGGAAGGCACTTTCTGCCAGGAGAGCTGGTCTGGGTCTACAGCCCCCAACGGAAGAAGGGCCGGTGTCCCAAGCTGGACAGCCAGTGGTCGGGGCCCTGCAGAGTGCTGGAGAGGGTGGGGGTGGTTGTCTACAGGGTGCAGCTGCCCCCCCGCGGGAGGAAGGTGGTGCTCCACAGAGACAGACTAGCTCCCTACAGGGGGGGCTCCCTCCCTCAGGGCTCAGGGAGGACATCGACCCCTCCTCCTCCAGCGTCCCCCCCGGCCGCCCCCTCCTCGCCCACTCCAGGTTCCTCAGTGATGGTCCCCCCAGCCCTTTCCCCGTCACCCCAGTCTCCTTTCCCTGTCCCCCGGAACAGCAGCCCCCTGCCGGGGACTGGTCTCCCCGGGCACTCGTTCCCTGCTTCCCCGGCTGCATTCCCTGTCCCCCTTCCCCCAGCAGCACGCCAGCCCTCGCAGAGGCAGAGGAGACCTCCAGGTCGCTTTGGAGACTTTGTTTGTTCCCTCGGGGGCGAGGAACGTATTGGTGGGGGGGCAATGTAGTGACCTAGGATGGGAGTAGTTAATGTGTGAGTTGATGGACGTTTGTGGTTCTCACGTTTGGGTTTGTGATTGGTGGACAGGGGGGGAGGCGGGACCTGGGGGTTTTTGCTTGCTTGTCTCTTCCCTGGTGTTCGCAGTTCGTTGGTGTGCGCGCTAACCAGCCCGTAACTGTTCTCCTGTCTATTTGATTGCCATCTGCTATACAGTGGAATAAACGTTCGAGTATTCAACCGTCTCCTCCTTATTCAAGACATTACAGTATAAACGGGTCAATTTACAATGACATCCATAACAATGCAAACATGTAGGCCTATAGTGACTACTTAAGGCAAGTATCCCCAATTTAACTGTACGACAGATCTGAGGGTTCTTTGCAGCAGCCAATTTGTGTATTTTCCGGGATATCATACATTTCACATACTTTCTCAAAACATTCTGTAGGCATATAGAAGCTGCGTGTTCTAATGGATGTTGCGGGATAGCCAAGCACATATTAGAACATCTGTGCCAAGTCCCGGCATATCCAAGGCCCCGTGTGTCATGGCCTACTTTAATCCAGCTATATCAGTGCCTGTATCGAGGTCTTGTAAATATATGGGGTCCATGGATGAGTTTCATGTGATTCTATAAAGCGAAATTATAGCTACACACATGACGATTCGGCAAATTAATAATCTAACGTGCTCCCTTGTGTTCTTACAACTTGGAGACGCATCACCTCCATGCGCTGTTTTGCGCACAGCTAATTCTACCAAAGCGGCATGTGAGCATTCCCTACTAACACAGTACGTAAAACTGACGGGACACATTGGTGTAATTGTGGTAACTTTGCGACGGTACCAGCAGCGGACCTAGCTGACACCTAGCTGACACTTGCCTTTTCAGTCGCAAAATAACCAAAATAGCCGTCCTCAAGGACACTGTAAGGGAACGTAGCCGCCACTGCTGCTTTAATCCGTAACTACGATGTAATTAAATAACGTGACAATGTGGTTACATCACAGTCCCAATCTGACTTTATTGGAAATGTGTCACAGTGGGACAGAACATTTGTAAATTACTTAGGTTTTAAAATAAATTTTGAAGTCATACAGTTACAGAATTGTAATAATGAGGAGAAATCCTGCATGTCTGTTTTGTGTGTAATTTCTCATTTACAGTTAATATTAACACTAAAGATTTGCAGTCTAGGCCTAATAAAAATAATGATAAAAAATATGCCTATGAATAAACTCCTAATTTTGCAACCTAAATGTGAGCAATGAACGCTGAGCAGTGAACGTAGAATGCAAGGCATTGGGCTACTTTCTTAGGTGACACAATTGAAGAACTAGACAAACAAGTTACACACTCTGGTACAGTAGGTGGCTGTATGCACATTAAAGTTGTTTGCGATCCGCCACTAAACCCAGCGAAGAAGAAGAAGACGACGACGGGTTAAACTTCCGCTCCGTTTGAAACAGAAACGATTGAGAAAGACCAACACGCTGTCTTTGTCCCCGCGACAACACAGATCCTGTAAGTATCTCAATTTCAATGTATACATAGCTAGCTATGTATTTTGGTATCGCCCCAGATAAAACACCAACGTTATGTGCAAGCTACCCTTTTGTAATGATTATCTATATGGAGATGCTCTCTTTCCAATGTTAGCTAACTAGCTAGCCAGCTAACGTGATTAGCCTTTTTCTGTACATCATGGCTAGCTAAGTAGCCTACGTAAAATTACTCTGTCGCAAATAATTGTTATAACTTTCGCTTTTGTGTAATTGTAGCTTAAATTATAAATTTGGCTTGGCAACATGAGAATATTTCAGTTGTGTACACTATAACTTTTATGAAGTGTTGTCGTGGGCCATTGTTTCCTAATTACGGGTGGAGTCTTCTCAAGTCTAGCAGGCTCGCGCGAGCTCCTGCACGTTCGTACTGTTTCATCGCTTGGAATAAAATGCGATAATTAGCTTACTCACTGATTTAGCATTAACCCACGACACCGTTAGTATGTGTTTGTTTTTAGGCATTCATTTTTCCGAAGTTAAAGTTAACAGAATACTAGAAGCCCCAACAACGGAGCTAGGCTAGCTAGCAGGATTTGTTATAGCAGCCATCTTGGCTTTTTTGGTTACAGCAGCCGTCTTGGTGGTTTTGGGATGTGATTTCATGTTACTCTTAACTGTTGAAATGGTTGCTCATGCTGTCAAACGGGTAAAGAATTGTGTACTACGTTTTCACTCACATACAAATCCAAATTTTGCATAATAGGTACTCATGATGTGGACTACTAATATAGTGTCTTGCAAAATCTATTTAATTACTGAGTGTGAAGGGTGGTAGACATGTTGCCCTGTTCCTCTAAACGTGTCAGAAATCACGTGGTCCTGTGGAGTGTGCATGTCAGCCAACGAGAGGGTCACCCACCCACTCTCTCTCTCTCTCCCTCTCTCCCCTCCCATGCTCTCAGTTGCCAACCTCCCAGTTCTTGTTTGAACTGAGCAAGAAGCAGGTGAGCGGGACAGGAAGAGGCGCTAAGACGGGGACAGGCGTGGCCAGGGGCAGTCCTGGGACAGCACCACAGGCTCTGTGAGTCTTGTTCAGTTGAATGCCCTCATGAGTATTAACAGAAGAGCACCATATACATATGCACACATACACTCTAACATGTCGCTCTCTCCTCAGCTCAGCCCAATGGTCTGATGGTTCTGTCTGGCCAGCCCTTAGGTGGAGAAACACCTGATCATCAATATAGGCAGGCACACGTAAGTACAAATGCACATACGTTTCCATAGACGGGATAAACAAATGGGAATATTGATATTGAGTTAATGTAAGCGTTAGACATGTAAGATTCATAAGACGCATCACTGACGCCAGTGACGCCACAATATCAGGGAAATTGAGCACTTGCTTCCCTGTTGTGCAAACTTGTAAGATTCGCTCAGTTATTAACCCTTCTTGCCTTTTTTGTTGTTGGTTTTCTCCCTCCTCCTTCCTCTCTGTGCAGTTCTCCTGTGTGCTGAGCCGCTATCCCATGTATTGCCACTGCTGACAGGGTAGAGCTCAGCCCCATGCAGAAGTGAGTGATGAGGAGAGGGAAGATCATTTTCCCGTTTTTTTTCCCTCCAGTTTTAGGAACCGTCTCAAGAATGTGTTCCCCACTTTTATGCCTTTAAATCAGGGTTCGAGTATTCCAGGTGTGTGGCCATGGCCATGAACACCAGTAGAGGAGGGAACCAAGTGTCTCATTCTCTCTCCACAGTTGTGTGGTTGTAACCCCCCACTAGCTACATATTCATTCAATCTTTATTTAACCTCGTGAATCAATTGAGAGTAAGCTCTCATTTACAATGACGTATAATCACTCTATATTTGAACTTGTACTACAGGTGAGATAATCCTTTTTAATGGTCTCTCTCATTCGCTCTCCTAGCTGTGATGTTAGAGTTGTGCAAGACTTGGGTGTTCTCCTGCTCTGAGTGCCCATTCTCCTATTCCTCCCAGATCTACCTCCACAAGCACATCAAGAGGAGCCATGACAACCTCTGTCTCTGCTGAGGAACACACAGAGCATTATGAAGTAGCCAGTGCCTTGGCGAAGGTGTTTGAGCAGCAGTCATCAATGGATTAACTCCCAAGACACAAGGAAGAGACCGCGCAACACGCGCTATGACTCCAGTGACGAAGGTAATATAATAAAGTGCATTCAACAGTCCCAAAAGAGTACTACTTGAGTTGACTAATCTGAGCTTATTTACCTCTACTATATGTTCCAGTGCCCAGGCAGCCGGTCGGCAGAACTCAGACCAGACCAGCTATGCCAGGTGCCAGAGCCGGAAGGCCTGCTCTGCCAGTTATCAATGCAGGTATCCATGCATGTTTATGTTGGTGAAATGTCTATGCATATTTGCACACTTACAGTTAACTCAGGACTTTCTGAAGACTCATGTACTCAGTTCACTAATTCGCTCATCTCACATCTCACTACTCGGCAGTAGATGTTCATCGCCCGGGTCCTTCGAGCCAAGGCGCTGTGAGCCCAGGCCCTTCAGCCCTTCAGACGTCCAGGCACGAGCAGCATGCATCAGCGATTAGCACCCCGGCCAGACCAGGTCAGGGTCTGACATGTCTCATGTCGAGTTGATTCTTCCCCTTATGCCAGAATCACTACGCCGCCAGCAACATAGTTTCCTGCTCATCCCTTTATCCTCTGGTTTTCAGGTAGTTCTCTGATGCCATCGCCTGTGAGACCAACAGCTCCAGCAGTGTTGCCATCAAGCTCTGCAGATGCTGGTATGCTGAATTTTGTGAACTACTTCATGCTGCATGTAGGGATATACTTTGAGCTGAATATCCATTATGGGACCGTACAATTACTTATAGCCACATCTGTGTTTAATATCCAGACTTCCAGAGGATGATGTGTCAGCAGTTCTCCAGCGTCATGCAGAGTCTGAGGGAGATGGCACAGACAATGATGAGGCTGGAGCAGAGGCTGGAGCAGAGACTGTCCGGCGTGTCTGCAGACAGCTATCGGGGAGCAGTACTGGATGACCTGCACCCTGCTAAAACGGAGGAGGAGCTGCTGGTCTTGGAGGAGCAGCTGAAGGACAAGGATCATCAAAGAAAGATGGTGAGTAACTTCAGGGCAGAACTTTGTTCCTTATTTTTGCAGGGAAGTGTTAAGGAAATGTAAAAGTAAATGATTGTCTTTAAGTTTTGCAGACACGATATCTGAGTTCCATTGGCGGCAAAGATCTGCCAGATGTGGTCCAGCGGGTGCTGTCAGCCATTGCCATACACAGAGTGTGGTGTGTCTACAGCATCCATGGGAAGAGGGGGAAGAAGCCTCTGAAGAATATGACCCTCTACAATGTCATATTACGTAAGGGATTGTTCATATTTTCGCAAAATAATACATTGTCTTTGCTTCATGCCATGTGCATTGAAACCATTCCCTTTTTGGTTAAAAGGTGCAGTTATGGCCTGTAAGCCAAGCACCACTGTGACGGAGGTGTCTGCCCAGCTGCAGGAGATGCTGAAACATGCCCCTGCTCGATGCAAAAAGGTATGTGATGTCAGGCAGTTAATTTTCTCGTATCCAGTGACATGGCACGCTTCCAATGAACGTATGCGACTTGCTTTTACAGCCATTTCATTATGTCCTTAGGCATCTGCTCCAGCCCAGCTGACCTCCCCAGTCCAGCCCCTGACTGCAGCTCCAGCCCTGACCACAGTGGAGTATTCAGATGAGGATGACCTCTTCTGCCCAGACCCTCGATTCAGATGTGGGTGACCCCCAGCCCGTCTCCCTAAACCTGCCTTTCCAGCCTGCCAGGATGGATGCCTTTTTTGTAAATATTTTTTGTAAATTTTATCCTTTTTTGTGTGGGATACAACGGTCTGTTCCCGGTCTGCCTGCCACAGAATGCGCACTTTGTTTCATTTTTGTTTTTAGAACTTTTGCAATTGTCAGATAATGGGTTGCTAGCCAGAGCTTGTACATACTTTTTTTTGCTTTTCTGGCTATGCGTAATGTGACAGACTGTAAACCTCATCCTTGTAAATATGTATACTTTTAATTTGTAATGTACTTTGTGTAATAAAATGTTCTTAACTGTTAATGGTGTTCAGTCTTATATTGGTTTGTATCATAATGCTTGCTGCTATATCCCCATATAGCATTAATTCGTTTTTGTACTGGTAAATGCTAAATATAGCCAGTGGTACTGCAAATGCTAAATATAGCCAGTGGTACTGCAAATGGTAAATATAGCCAGTGGTACGTCAAATGCTAAATATAGCCAGTGGTCAGGGTTTAGTAAGTAAGTGACCATATTTGCACCGTGCGAAAAAGACGTGCAGACCAAGTCATATAAATACCTGTAAATCTAGTGTCAGCCAAGTGAGTTTATTACGGAAGTTCCTGCCCACGTTTTTTGCACGCGGCCGCAACCATATTTGCACCGTGCGAAAAAGACGTGCAGACCAAGTCATATAAATACCTGTAAATCTAGTATCAGCCAAGTGAGTTTATAACGGAAGTTCCTGCCCACGTGATCACGTGCGTTCTTTGCACACGGCCGCAACTTCTGAATGACGTGTCGTTCTAACGTAGCGGCTACTAATCGGCAGATCTCGCGTTTCTCGCGCCGCGTAATTTCCGCACGTGGCGCAGATGAATCGTCCCCTATAGCGGCCGTATGTAGAACGTTTGCGCAACCTGCGTGTGTTAGTAGGGAGGCTCGTGTCGTGTTGTGTTATCAACGTAATGTGGCTTTTATTCATAGGCTACTGCCCGTGATGCTTCACGGAATAGCCTATAAATGAATATAGGCCTACACCATAACATTATATTATGACACAAATGAGTCAATTAACAGACACATCCAAAGCAATGCAGACATTATTTAGTGATTAGGCTATGGTGGCGATTGATTCCGTTTAAACTGTGTGACACATTGGAGGGTTCTTGCAACGACCGATGTATTTATTATTCAATATGTCATGCGTTTCGCAGATTTCCCAAGTTTCATCCCTCTGCCATCGGAGTCACGTTTTCCCCTTTCTCCAGAAACGATCTTATCGTAGTTAAAGGAGGGTCGAAGTGTGCGTAGAGTTACGCACACGTACTTCCGCCAACTTATCGCTCAGCTCGTTTTTTATAAATACCGAAAGTTGCTCAGCATGGGTTACGCACGCTTTTGTACTTACGCAACGTTTATAAATGAGGCCCCAGTGCTGGAGGTCGAGGACGAGGCGCTGGTGGAGTGTTGATCATCGAGGAGAGGGCGTTGTTGTGGAGCTTGTCTTCCTCTTCTTCTTCACCTTTTCTTCTATTCTTCTGGTGGATGGTCCTATGTGTCCACTATTTTTGTATATGTTTTTCCATTTAGCTGTATCATGATGTATTGAATTATTGTCTGATAATGAATTGTTGTACTAGTATTAGTTTTGCACTGACTTATATTATGCTAGAACACTGCATCAACTGTGTCCCTGTACTGGTATGTAGCCGATATCCGGCAGACCATGGTCCAGTTTCTCTCATTACAGGGCACGTCCTAGACAGGTGCAGCTCATCCAGTGATTGCACACTTGTGCGTATATAAGACCACACGTAGTTCGTGTTTTCCATATCCTGATGAAGGCTCACGCCGAAACGTTGATACCTTTTTAGTCTCATAATAAATTGCTTGCATCGGACCTGCCAGAGTCCTGACACTCCTCAACTGTAGACCAGTAGTCTTGATGGTGATGCTACAGCAACTATCTTAAGTAAAAATAAATAAATAAAAACATAATAAATCTGCCGTACATTCTATTACTTTGCAACCACTATCAAAATGATGAAGTTATTAAGTCCATCACTCTGTTTTTCTCAAAAACCTTTAAAACCTATCTCCTCCCACATTTTTGGGTCAATTGACACATTTGCTACACTGCATCTTCATCCACAAATGATCCTCACAGATTTTATATCAAATTATTTTATATCAAATCAATCATTTAATATCAAAGATTGAGGCCAGTGCATCAAAATGTTTTACTATAAACAGTACTGTATGCAGCTACTGCAAACTCTCGCTCAATAGATCTCCGATGTTGAAAAATTACAATGTTCATGACATGGTAGATGTAGTGTGAAACATCTCCAAATTTTTTTCTCAAACTAAGGTGTGACATATGAATACTGACAGTACTTTGAATCTTGTACTCATTCTGTCCCCTGAAACTATTGTTGTCAAATGGAGAAATACAAATGTGTGATTTAAATTTGTGAACTTTCTTTTGTAGAACCTAAGTTAAATTTCATTAGAAGGCCAAGCAAAAGCCAGCATCTCACTTGGCAGGTAGCTCAACAAGATCACAACTTTCCCTTGGTGTGTAAGGTTGTGAGTTCAGGCCCTGGGTGATGCAGAATAAACATGCTAATGCCTACCGGTGAATTGTACTGTGTGGATTTCAGACATGATTTTTCAATTTAAGAAGTTTTAAATCATTAGGGTCTGGGCAGAGACCCTTGTGTATTTGCCATTTCGGTCTGCTCCCCTTCCTCTTCTTCCGCAAATAGCCCGGCCCCAACTCAATGCTGCTCAGCAGCTATAATTGTTTATATCAACGTTTACATTACATTAGTCATTTAGCTGACTTTTATCTAGTGACTTACAATAACTACCTTTAGAAAAGTCAGTGTACTACTACTTGCCAGAACTCACAAGTGCATCTCCTCTCTTAAACAAGTAACTAACCGTATAACCTAGTGCTGAAGGCAAAGTGAAAAATACAATAGGTGTTTAATCCTGGTAGTACTTCTTGAAGAGGTGAGTTTTGAGCCTGCAACAACAGATGGGCAGTTACTGCTGTCCTGTCCAGGAACATTCCTCTACCTGGAACTGTTTTCATTAGTATTCATTGTTCATTACTTTCCAATTAGAATCAAGTAGTACACGTCAACAGATTTCCTTTCATACAAAAAATTACATTTTATTAGCCAGATCATGGCAACAATATTTGTTTGTATAAACATACAGTACCTAAAAAAGAACCAATACACAGATTTCTACAGTTCTCTTGAGATAAAATGTGTTTGGTGTATTTTGCACATTAAAACAGAAAAGGTAAATGTCACTGCACTGTATACAAATTATATTCAAGTAAAAAAAAACAAAAAACAAGGATAAAGTCCTTCATTTCCAGGCACTTGAATTTGACTTCAAAATTTTCACCTCAGTTAATTTGCACTAAAATATCTTAATATGTTTTTCAAAGCTAATGACGTTTCCTGTTGTCTTTTAACAAACGTATGAAATGCCTTGCACATAAAACATAGTATATCAAAAGAAACATGGTACCTTTCTGTAAAGTAAAACAACATACAAAACAGGACCTTGAACATAAATTAGCAGGTTCCTGACATAATCCTTCTAGAATACAGAATGGTCAGTGCATGCTTGTAAGCATGAGTACAAAGCAGTATGGTATTTAGGGACTAGAACTGTGGGCTCAAGGTGTAGCTGGAAGTCTCTCAACAGAGCGTGAAAAGATTGTTTGATTGAAGGCCAGAGAAGTAACATCCAGACATTATAGGAGTGTAAAAATAATGTTTTTGTGAAAAGGTGACCGCCATTCATACAATAGCAAGCCAACAATGTTACACAAAATCCTAGATGGCAAAGAATTGGCCCTAGGATAGTACTCTAACGTTAATTCATATTCACTTTAGGTTAGATAATTCACACTTACAGTAGGTTTATACATGAGAAGATTGCTTTCGAGTGCATTCAAACACTTCAGTGACCTGACGGGTGATTTCATCACAGTAATTACAACTCACGTTTAGACTTTGAAATGTTCTGGAAGGTTGATCTGATGCTCTTGTATTGAAAGTTGTACTGAAATTCAGATTGGTTGAGTCTTTCAATCGCTGGCCTTTTTTCCTGGTCCCAAAAATGTGTTCAAACTGTGAGCAGTGGTCTGTAACTCCAGCGAGGGTTCAAAACTTCACGGTGCAGACGGGGTCAGGGTTGAAAGACTCTACCACTGTCCACCTGGACCATGAGCAACAGACACATTCTAAAATGGTGTCAGACTTGTGACTATCTCTCCTGACAACAGGCCAGCAAGTTGATGATGAAAGGATGTGGATACCACTCAAACCAATGAGGCTGGAATCAGTCCTCAATGTAAAGTCTTTATCGTCCTCAGGAAGATCATTGGGCATTGAAATGTACTTGAAACCAAACAAACCCATATTCCTTTCCAACTGGTTAGAGTCACTTTCTCTGTTGTTTTTTTTCCAGATGCTTTCTGCATAGGCCGGGATGGCTCTGTGATAGTCAAGGAGTGTGTGATGACATACATGAAGTTGCACACAAAGGAAAATACATACAAACAAATCACATACACATATCAACATACGCACGCACGCCTAGAATCAGTGGCGTGCACAGACATTTCATTTTGGGGGCTAGGTGCTCAGTGAAAAATAGCGTGGCGAGATGTTGAAGGGGGGTGGGGGGGGGGGTTTGCTGCTGACAGATAATTTGTATTTTGATTGTCGCGCGAGTTGTTGACCGGGGGGGGGGGGGGGGGGGGTTGCCCTGTTCGATTCGTTCGATCCACCCGATCCACCCCTGGCTACTTCACTGAGAATTGTGAAGTGTGGCGTGTGAGCGTGAGAAGAGGCTGAAACGCGTGTGTCTTGGCAGACTTGGAAGCCCTGTAAGCCTAAGGTTACTACATAATACTAAATATTCAGCTTTAGTATATTGATAGCTTAAGCTTCACATGCTGTACCAACAACAAATTCTACCGACATTGGTCGTGTGATGGTCATCATTACGTTATCGCTACGGGCATGTGTGTGTGGGGGGGGGGGGGGGGGGGGGTGGGGGGTTCTGGCAAAATTACAACGCATTTTGGGGCATTATTATTACACGCTTTTAATTCGAGAATTTATCGATGTCACCATGGGCCACATACAGTAGGCCTACACTGTTAAAAAAAAAGAAGTTACTTTCTAAAGGGCACTTGCCTTGTCCAGAGGGCAAAGGGCAGGTGCTCTAGCACCACCTCGTGTCTATCTGTGCACGTCCCTGCCTAGGATGGTTTCGTTCACACTGATATACATGCATGGCACACACGCAAACACACAATCATACATTTGTACACTCTCAAACACTTCCCCAAACACTGATACACACTCAACAACCATTCCTCCTCTCTCTCTCACACACACACACACACACACACACACACACACACACACACACACACACACACACACACACACACACACACACACACACACACACACACACACACACACGCCGTAGAGAGTGTCTTTGTCGGAGGTGTGCATCCTGGCGTGTCCATGTCACACCTTGCTCTCGGAGGGCAGTTCGCTGAGCATTCCCACAATGTCGCTGAAGCAGGGCCGGTCCTTGGGGCTGGGCGCCCAGCAGCGGACCATCAGTTTGTAGACGCGGGAGGGACAGCCCTGGGGCAGGGGGAGCCTCACCTGGCCCTCTCTGAGCTCTGAGGACACAGGGAAACTGATCAGAAGGTGGGGGGAAAGGGGAGAGATGAAGAGAGAGAAATGGGGAGGAGAGATGGAAGTGGAGAGAGATGGAGAGTGGGAAGAATGTAGAGAAATAAGGATGGAGAAGGTTGGATGGAGAGAGAGAGAGGGAGTGTGGGAAGAAATGAGAGAGATGGAGTGTGGGAATATGAGAGGATAGACGGGGACAGAGAGAGAGAGAGAGATGGAGAAGATGAAAGGATAGACTGTAGGGGTGTGCCGGGAGCCCACTATTTGTATTTGTATTTGACAGCTAATTATTCGTATTCGGAAGTGGGCGGGGCTTAAACCGGACGTCGGTTCAAAACGGTATAAACTGAGGGGAAATTTAATTTCTTTAGCCTAATATTAATTGGAGGCCAAGCAGTGAAGCTACCCTAAGTGATTCTACATTTTCTCATTATTAGGGGCCAAGCACGAAGTGCGAAGCCCCTATTGTAATTGATGGTATTATTATTATTCTTCCACCATGGGAGTCAATGGCAGCCTATAGAACCGAGTGGTAACTTTTTACTAAACGTTGCACAATGGTAGAGGATCATGTGATGAGGCAATGGAGGAAGTGTCACATCGATTGGCCAATAGGGGGCGCAATAGCAGCCGACTGAAATTGCAAACTTCGAACAGGCATAGCTCATGCCCCGTTTGGCGTAGAGTCATGAGACTTTGCAGACATATGTTTCTCCTCACGATGAACAAATCTGCCTCAAGAACCTATAACTTCCAGTTATGTAAAAATAAACTATGAGCCAATGAAGATAGCAGAGGGTGTGACTTTGCATGGCTTTTCACGTAAAGAGGTTTAGTTTCTGAAGGGTTGTACAGAAAACCACAAATCTTTGCATGGATGTCTGCACATATAATCCAAGGCTATTGCATTATTGGCTCGATCAAACACAATGGGGGCGCTAGAGAGCTCATTTCCCGTTTAGGCCTAACCGCGAGGCCGATTTTTCTGAAATTTTGTACCGTCGTACCAAAGCATATGTTGAGGTACGTTGAGAAATATGAAGATTGGCCACAGGGTGGCGCTATAACAATCCAAAATGCTTAAAAGTGGCTAAAACGCAATCGATTGCTGTGGCGCCCCCTGTGGCCAAATGGGTTTCATAATGGTTGTATGGGTAGGTCATCTCATCATGTTCTACAACTTACTCATTGGACTCTTAATTACCAGATTTAAATTTGATGTCGATATAAGCATTTTAGTGAAAAGCCAGCCATCACGCTCTCAAAGACATATTACAGGCATATCTCATGCCCCGTTTGACGTAGAGTCATGAGACTTTGCAGACATATGTCTGTCCTCACAATTATCAAATTTGTCTCAAGAACCTATAACTTCCAATTATGTAAATTATCAGCTGCATTTTTGGGAAAATGCTTAAAATCTATCTCCCCTAGAAAGTTTGACCAATTCACATTGACATTGGTAGACAGAATCTAGGGACCAATATCTAAAGTTCCATCTTGGCACATTTTGGAAAAGTTGAATAAAACATAAACTATGAGCCAATGAAGATTGCAGAGGGCGTGGCTTTTCACAAAGTGGTATAATTTCTGAAGGGTTGTACGGAACACCACAAATTATTGCAAGCATGTCCACACATATACCCCGGGGATATCCCTGCATTATTCTCCCGATCAACTCAAATGGGGGCGCTAGAAAGCTAATTTCCTGTTAAGGCCTAACCACTATGCCGATATATCCGAAAATTGGTAGAGTGGTGCCAGAGTATATCCTTAGGTAATTTGAGAAATATGAAGCAAAATGGCCACAGGGTGGTGCTATGACAAGCAAAATGCTTAAAAATGGCTAAATCGAATGCTGTAGTGCCCACTTTGGCCGGATGGGGCTCATCCTGCTTTTATGGGTAGGTGATGGCATGCTCTACAATTTACTAATTGGACACAAAATTGTCAGATTAAATTATGATGTCGGTATAAGCATTTTTGTGCAACAACACTCCGGTTGCGCTTTCATTCTTTCAGGGAGGAGTTGTAGAGGAGTGATGAGGAGTAGGGGAGAGAGGAGGTGTAGAGGAGGTGGTGTTGGGGTGGGAGGAGGAAAAGCATAGGTGTAGAGGAGGGAGGAGGGGTAGAGGAGGAGGTGTAGAGGAAGAGCTGTAGTGGAGGGGGGAGCGGTAGAGGAGAAGATGTAGGGATGGGAGGTGTAGAGGAGGGTGGAGGTGTAGAGGACGAGGTGTAGAGATGGGAGGAGGTGTAGAGGAGGGGGAAGGTGTAGAAGAAGGAGGAGGTGTAGAGTGGGGAGGTGTAGAGGAGGGTGGATGTGTAGGGGTGGGAAGAGGGGTAGATGAGGAGGTGTAGAGGAGGGAGGAGGTGTATTGTTTTTATGCCACAACACCCCCTTCCGCTTTCATTGTATTTTTATTGACACCAATGGCCGCGTAGCTCAAATGTGGCTATGGCGTGTTTTGCTTTTTGTCTTTGATGCGTAAGGGCTTGGCCCCGTTCATTGCTGCTTGTGGCTATATTTATTAGGGGCCAAGCACTGAATGTGCGAAGCCCCTATTGTAATTGATGGTTTTCCTATTATTAGGTGGGCTAGCTTGCAGAAGCTAGCCCAACTTGTGATATTCCCACTATTTCTTTCTTTCTTTATTATTATTCTCCCCACTTTTTTGAACCTTAACTAGTTCTTCATACTTTGTCCTAGAAACTTCATTCAAACTTTAGTTCATAATGTTTAGCTCTTGAACGGCTCTTGAATCCATTCAGATATTTGATATTTGTTATAGTTTTTTAGAAATTTAACTTTTAAAACTATTTATTGTCCCATTGAAACTGCTTGAAACTGCTTTTGGAATGCTTGGAATTTGGGTGCTTGGCTGACATTTCGGAGTGGATGACGACACATCACCTCAAGCTCAATCTGGACAAGACTGAGCTGCTGTTCCTCCCGGGGAAGGGCTGTCCGCACCGGGACCTGGCCATCACCATTGAAGACACAGTGGTGACCCCGACTCGGACTGCGAGGAATCTGGGTGTGACCCTGGATGACCAACTGTCATTTTCCTCACATGTCACATCTGTCACACGTTCCTGCAGATTCATGCTCTACAACATCAGGAGGATTCGCCCTTTCCTCACTAATGAAACGGCGCAGGTACTCATCCAGGCCCTGGTCATCTCCCGCCTGGACTACTGCAACTCCCTCCTCGCGGGGGCACCGGCGTCAGCCATTAAACCTCTGGAACTTGTCCAGAAAGCTGCTGCTCGCCTGGTGTTCAACCACCCCAAATTCTCCCACACAACTTCCCTCCTCCGTTCCCTACACTGGCTCCCTGTAGCGGCTCGCATCCAGTTTAAAACTCTGGCGCTAACCTACAGGGCAATGAAAGGAACAGCCCCCTCCTACCTCCAGGCCATGGTCAAACCCTACATCCACTCCCGACCACTACGCTCTGCTACCTCAGGGCGACTGGTTGCCCCGTCACTCCGAGGCTCCTGCGGTCGATCGACACGGTCACGGCTCTTCTCTGTCCTGGCCCCGCAGTGGTGGAATGAGCTGCCCACTGATGTCAGGACAGCAGAGTCGCTGCCCATCTTTCGTCGCAGGCTCAAAACTCATCTCTTCAAGAAGTACTACAACAATCCTCCCACCTAAGCACTTATTATATTATATTGCACTGTACTTTAGATTGTGATTCTTGCACTTTGCCTTCAGCACTAGATTATGCTCTTAGTCACTTGTTTTAGAAAGAAGATGCACTTGTGAGTTCTGGCAAGTAGTAGTACATTGGCTCTTCCTATGTTAAATGCAATTATTGTTAGTCGCTTTGGATAAAAGCGTCTGCTAAATGACTGTAATGTAATGTAATGTAGTGTAATGTAATGTTCAGAAACTTTATGTTTTTAGAGTGGTGGCAGCAGTTGCTTTGAAAATATTCACACATTTTGTAAACTGCTGGCACTCCTACAGTTTTGAAAACTCACACACATTAAACATCAAAACATTCACACAACTGTGCTGATTCGTACAATGTAAGTATCTAAGCAGTGTGACTTATAGTTTTTGCTGTATGACTATTTGTTCGGCAACTGCACTACTCATTGAAACGTATGGCAACGCACTCTAGCTTTTGAGCTGCTAATTTTGCATTTTTACTTTG